>NC_056748.1:80433819-80726319 GCF_019279795.1 Protopterus annectens | reverse complement strand
ACTGAACTTAGTGGAGATTGGAAAACTGACTACACAATAGATACAGTGGTGCCAGTACTGCAGGGACTACTCTGGAGTATGGTAGGGAAGCAAAAGTCAATTCAGTGGATGAAGCCCTCATCAGTCAGGCTATATCCTCATTCTCAACTATGGTCAAGAATGTTGGGTAGTAAATGACAGGGTGACATCATGACTACAAGAGGCAACAATGAGCTGGATTTGCAGGGTATCTAAGCTTCCTTTGTATGAGAGAGTGAGAAGTTTGACAATAAAGGGGGTCCTAAGAATACAGCCACTGCTACTCCATGCAGGAAGGAATAAGTTGAGGTGGTGTGAGTAGTGAGAGCTGTAAGAATGTCTACCTTGTGCCTTTCAAGAGAAATCTATGAGATGCATCTCACTGGGTATAGGCCCCTAGGTAGACCCAGGACATACTGGAGAGTTTAGACCTCTCAGATCACCTGAGAAATAACTGAGTATCCCACAGAATGAGCTGTGGGCTGTTGCTGGGAATAGTGAAATCTGGTCTGACATATTCAGTTTGCTACCACTGTAGTCCACATCAGTATAAGTTGCAATTCTAGCAGCTCAGCAGGTAACCCACTCACCTTTGGTGCTGGAAGATCAGAAGTCTGTGGTTTATATTCCCACGACAGGTAGCTGGATTAATTTTTCCAATACTGACACTGCAATGCAGCACAGGGGGAGCGCTGCATGAGTCATTAAGCCAAAGTCCCATCAGCCAGAGTTAGTAGTCCCTTAGGTGGATGTAAAAGATCCCATGGCACATATCAGAAAAAGACTAGGGGAAGTTTTCTAGTACCATTGCCAAATTTTCCCTAGTCATCATCACCATCAACCTTGTTTTTCCTATTTTTTTCTACACAATATTGGGCTGTTGTGTCAAATGTCGCCACTTTTCTTGATTCAATGCCACATTCCTACCTTCATCAATAGTCTTGCCTGACCACTGCGTGTCTTCTCTCATGCTAGTCACCCATCTCTTTGCTTATGCCTTCTTCTAATCTTGCCTTATGCTTTCTTTTTATCTTGCCTTTTTCCTGTCTCAAATAAATCTTTCTTGACAAATCATCTTCTGCTTTCCTGTACATTTCTCAAACCACTGTAATCTGTAATGTTTTACCTTCCCTGTAACTGGAGCTACGGTGGCATCTGCTCTGATGTCTTCATTTCTTAGTCTGTCCCAGTGTGCATCTTACCACCCATCTTGGGCAATTCATCTTCAACACCTCTAGCATCCTCAGCTGTTTTGCCTTCACTGCCTAGGTTTCTGTAACATACAGTAGCACTGGTCACACAACAATTTTGTACATATTTTCATTTTCTTTGCTAGGACCTGCAAGATAAAGTAGGACAACACGAGATGGTTTCGACAATGGAGACCTAAATGCACATATCAGGACAAACATAACTGGATATGATGACTGCCTGAGTTCATATAGGTACGGAAACAGGAATAAAGAAGGAGAAGCCATTCTAGACTTCTGACTCACAAATGCCTTGATTATGGTCAGCACATGGTTCAGCAAGATAGAGAGAGACAATCACATGATCACATACAAGAGTGGCCAACTTGCAACTCAAGTAGACTTTCTCCTAGCAAGGAAAGGGCATTGGGGTAGAATCTGCAATTGCAAAGTCATTCTCAGTGAAACAGCTGCGCCACAGCATAAACCACTAGTTGCTGCAATCAGCTGCAAGTAGTGGCCAGAGAAGGCTCTAAAGTCAACAGAGACAAGATTGAAGATCTAGAAGTTGTTTGGAGAGAAAGCACAACAGTTCAATAACATACTTAGGGCTTTAGCACCTCAGGAAGAAGAGGAAATAGGTGGAGTTGTAGAAGAACAGCAGCGTCTCTAAATATCACCTTACCTAACCTCTGCTAGGATTGAGGAGAAACTTAAAAAAGTAGTGGTTAAGGCACCAAACGCTACAGAGCTTTATTGCCTCAAGAAGGGAGGCTACATGATAAGGCAGAAAGCAATAACAGGGAACATATGTTTTCGGAGTGTAATGAGTTGTCAGACTTTACAAATTTCCTACCGAGTACTCTGTCAGAAATATTGGGTGAACAAATGGGTGTAACTAAGGATATTATTTTTTTTAGTTGGGATACAGGATCTGAATTGTCTAAATATAGTAAGGCCTTGTTGAGTTTGATTCTGGTGGCTGCCAAAAAAGCAATTACTAGAGAATGCAAATTAAAGTCTAAACTAACTGTATTTGAAGTACTGAATATTCTTAAGAGAGATAAAAGAACTGGAAGTAGGATCTTTATTTATTTATTTACATTTGTTGACCAGGAGAGTCCGACTGGACACAGGTCCGTTTTCAGCAGAGGCCCGGGGAGAAAATCTCCGCATTCAGTATTATTTGCATTATACAGTTAAAAAACATAGCATTTAAATATAGACATTAGTCCAGCTAAGGACGCAAAACAAGAATAAAACAGATGTAAAACAGCTGTAGAACATAGTACAATTTTAAAATATGGTGACATATACTGAACATGGTTACAAATGTAGTTGAGATTCATCAGTGAACAACTGATACAATCTGTTTTTGAGGTACATAACAGCCATTAGCAGTTGTTGCTACAAGAAGTTAGTATTATGTGGTAGGTAGCTGGGAACATGAGTAGTCAAGCTTGCTAAGAGTACGTTGTTGATAGGGGGCCGAGAGAGGTAGTGGTTGGGTGGAGTGGATGGTATTAGAGGTGGGGGTTGCAAGGGCATATCTGGCAAGTTTTTAAGTGTGATTTTAGTAAGGATTTGAAGTGGGAGCAAGAAGTTACAGAGGTAATTGAGGATGGGAGGGAGTTCCAGAGTTTGGCTATAGTGCAGGAGAAAAAGAAGTTATGTACCTACCATAACATTCCATGTTAGTTGTCTCCTCTCGCCTTCTTTCTTGCTGGTTGGGTTCGGAGCCAATCCTCGGCTCTGACTCGGCCATCTTCTAAAGCTCGAGAGCTACATACTGGCTCGAGGCCTCCCCATATCCCATGATGCCTGGCGCTAGAAACCCAGATCTCGTTTGGTGAGACTAACAGTAGACAAAATAATGAAGGAATCCTATCCTATCAAACATAAGCCCAACTATAGAGACTACTAGGTAGAGTAGGATAGCCAGAGAAGACTCAGCCAGTGTAAATCAATAGAGAAACTCTTCTTGGTCCAGTAGGATAGGGGGATGGAGGGTGGGACGCAAGAAAGAAGGTGAGAGGAGACAACAAACATGGAACGTTATGGTAGGTACATAACTTCTTTATGTTAAGTTGTCTATCTTGCCTTCATTCTTGCTGGTTGGGACAGCATCCCTAGCACCTGATATCCTGGGTGGCTCAGTGGAACAGACTCTTCAGAACAGTGGAACCAAAATCAGCTCTGCTCCTGGAAACCACGTCCAACTTATAATGCGAGATGAAAGTATGAGGATTTGCCCACGTGGCCGCTGCACAAATAGATTCCATGGGCAACCTAGCTTGAAACGCAACAGAAGTGGCTAATGCTCTGGTGGAGTGGCCTTTAGGCTTAACAGGCAATTCTTTCTTCCTCAGCTGATAGATAAAGGTTATGATAGAAGTCAGCCACCTAGATAAGGTTACTTTTGATACTGGTAGGCCTTGTTTGCCCTCTGCATAAGATAGGAAAAACTGATCCGATTTTCTGAAGTCCTTAGTCCTACGCAAATAAAAGTGCAGTTGCCTGTGAACATCTAATTGATGTAATTAGAAGTTATGTACTCACCATAACGTTCCATCTGAGTAGGTGTATTCATTTGTCTGCAACCTGTGGGTTATGGATCCGATATCGGATCCGAACCGGCATAGTTTTCCAGCTATGGATCCAAGCTCTCAGCTCCTCCCCTCACCCATAATGCCCTGCTCTACCCTCAGTGACCTCAGATCGAGTTTGCCAAAGCAACAGTACCCTCAAAAGGGTAACAAGGAATATGCAGGAAACTGAAAGGCCAGGGGGATAGGAGGGCGGGATGGTTGCAGACAAATGAATACACCTACTCAGATGGAACGTTATGGTGAGTACATAACTTCTAAATCTGAAGTAGGATATTCATTTGTCTGCAACCTGTGGGACAGAGTCCCCAGCTACCTGAATCTTGGGCGGCCATCATGGAAGGATATTCCGGAGCACCGCGGAGCCAAAGGATGCTCTACCCCTAGATGCAAGATCCAACTTATAGTGAGAAATAAATGTATGAGATGAAGCCCACGTGGCTGCTGCACAAATATCATCTAGAGGAATCCTAGCCTTGAAGGCTGCCGAGGTAGATACTGACCGGGTTGAATGGGCATGAACACCCCGGTGCGGCCTTCCTGACGCTTGATAAGCCAATAAAATGCACTGTGAAATCCAGCGGGACAGAGAAACTTTAGAAATTGGCTTGCCCAAATTGAATTTTGCAAAGGAAATAAACAGCTGGTCGGATTGCCTATGACCAGCTGTCCTGTTGAGATAAAATCTTAGTTGCCTGTGAACATCTAGTGAGTGTAGCTTATATTCACCTTTGTTTTCATACTTAGGGAAGAAAACAGGGAGGTTAATGGATTGATTGATGTTTGCTTCAGAAGCGATTTTAGGAAGGAAGGACGGGTTGGTCCTGAGGGAGACACGGTCCGGATAAAATACCAAGTAAGGAGGTTTAGCTGATAAAGCTTGAAGTTCAGAAACTCTCTTGGCTGATGTAATGGCTACCAAAAAGGCCGTCTTGTAGGACAAGAATTTGAGATCCACTGTAGCCGCGGGCTCGAAAGGGGGAGCGGTCAAGGCCTGTAGGACCAAAGAAAGGTCCCAAGGAGGAACTGCTTGCTTTATAGGGGGCCTGAGAAGGAAAGTACCCTTAAGAAATGTTTTGCACAATTTGGCTGACATAAGAGGATTAGACTCTTGACCAATGTGATAGTGAGAAATTGCCGCCAGTTGAACTTTGACTGTGGAACTGCTGGCACCATCATTAAAGAGAGAGGTTAGAAAATCAAGCACTACAGGGAGAGGAACCGTGAAGGGATCTAGGCCTTGCCGCCCACACAGAGAAACGTTTCCATTTGCTTCGGTAAACCTTTCTAGTGGATGGTTTATGAGCCGCCACCAAAATAGCCTTTACCGGTGAAGAAATACCGGGAGTCCTTATCAAGAGTGGAACTGGAGCAGCCAAGCGGTCAGCTTCAGGTTGTCCAGGTTCGGAGGAGGAATGCAGGATGGATGGGATATCAGATCCGAATGGGATCTAGAATCCAAGGAGGATTCACCGAGTGAGACCTTAGGAAGGGGAACCAGATCTGTCGAGGCCAGAATGGAGCAATGAGAATCATTCTGCAACCCACCCGAGAGGCTTTCTGAAGAACTTGCAGCATCAGAGGCAAGGGTGGATAGGCATACAGAAGACCGGGTGGCCAAGCATGCACCAGAGCGTCTCTTGGGGTACCTCCGGGAGGAGGTATTAGAGCGAAAAACTGTCGCACTTGGTGTTTGAGGAGAAGCAAAAGATCGCATGAAGGGTTCCCCACCGTGCGAATATGCGTTCGCTACTTGACAATTGAGAGACCACTCGTAAGGGGTCAGAATGGTGCGACTGAGCTTGTCCGCTAGGATGTTGGACCGACCGGAATGTGCGTTGCTATGAGAAAGCGATTGGTGGAGATTGCCCATTCCCAAACTCTCATGGCCTCTCGACAAAGAGGGTAAGACCTTGTTCCCCTTGCTTGTTGATGTACCAGACAACAGACATATTGTCCGATTGAATCGCAATTGTTCCCAAGGGAAGAAAGTCCTGAAGTGCTAGCAACGCTAAGAGCACTGCTCTCATCTCTAGAACATTGATATGCAGTAAGGTCTCTGAATCGTTCCACGTGCCTTGGACTGTCCGGCCCATAAAGTGCCCCCACCCGAGGCGGAGGCGTCCGTGGTCACCGTGGCGAGAGGGGAGAAGCACAAAATGGGCGACCCTCGTGGAGATCCGGGAGTGGAGCCACCACAAGAGGGACCGCTTGCAAGCCTTGCTGATCGCTATGGGATGATGCATGGGAGAGCAAGGTATGACCACTGTACTAAGAGCGTCCACTGTAGAATGCATATTGAGTCTGGCAAGAGGAAGAAGTGCTATCGACGAAGCCATGGACCCTAGAGCCCTCAGGACCAACTCCGCTGGAACAGAACATGAATGGAGAATGGCCCGCACCTGGAGCTGCAGATTTAGAACTCTGTCCGCAGTGAGGAAGGCTCGTAAACTCCTCGTGTCTAGTCTGGCCCCTATGAAATCTAAGAGCTGAGTGGGTGCCAGGTTGGACTTGTTTGTATTTATTGTGATGCCCAGAAATGGAGCAAGATGGAGAAAGGAGTCTCGCCGAGAGAAGTAGATGCCTTGTTGGGGCGGTAAGGAGCCAGTCGTCCAGGTAGGGAAAGACCTGCACCCCCTGAAGCCTCAGGTGGGCCGCTACCACTGCTAATACTTTGGTAAACACCCTGGGGGCTGTGGTGAGACCAAAGGGAAGGACCCGGAACTGGTAGTGACTGGCTCCCAGCCGGAAGCGGAGAAACCTCCTGGAGCGCCTGTCCATTAGGATGTGGTAGTACGCGTCCTTGAGATCTATCGAGCACATCCAGTGGCCTTCTCCCAAAAGGGGGAGAATAGATTGTAGAGTGACCATTCGGAATTTTTCTTTGGGGACTGCCAGATTCAAGAGAGAGAGGTCTAGGATTGGTCTTAGTTCCCCCGTCTTTTGGCACTAAAAAGAATCTGGAGTAGAACCCTGATCCGATCTGGTCTGGGGGAACGGGCTGGATGGCTCTTTTCTCTAGCAGATGGCCAATTTCTGCCAAAGCGGCCTCCCTTTGACCGGGTGGTACGTCTGGGAGGGACTTCATCTTTGGAAGGTAAAGGAAAGGAATGCGGTATCCCTGGATATGATCTGGAGAACCCAGCGGTCCGATGTTATGGACTCCCATGCCGCTAGGTGCCCCCAAACGCCTGCCCCGACTGCCTCCAGAGTAGAGGAGTCGGGCCACCCCTCAGGGTTGCTGCGGGCCGTTCAGAGAAAGGTTCCCTGGACCCGAAGTTTCTGGGAGCCCCTCTGCCTCTAGGGCGGCGTCCTCCCTGTCCTCCTCTGCCACGGAAGGACTGGTTGTCCGGAGCAGGCTGGGACTGCTGCGACTTCCAGAACCACATCTTCTTCTGACCCTTTTGGTTCCTAGAATAGGGCCTCTGGGGTGCAGAGAAGCGGATTCCGACGGCAGACAGCGTCTTCCCGTCCTTCTCGCTCTGGGTCAACGTCTCGCGAACGGTCTTGCCAAACAGAGCAGAACCATCAAAGGCGTTGCAAGCGCCTTGAAGGGCTCAGAAAAATCGCAGTGGCGGAGCCAGGCCTGACGTCTAGTGACCAGTCCTGTCCCCGCAGCTCTAGCGGCGCCCTCCGTAGCATGGGAGAGAAGCCGCATAGAAGTATTTGTGACTGACCTAAGAGTGGCCATTTTGGTGGAGTGCAGAACTCTGTCCTCCTCCGAAATGGACTCAGGGGGGGATGCAGCGTACTCCTTAATAAGGTCTCGCTGCATCCGAATAACATGTGCCAAATAGTTCAGCGCCCTTACCGAGAAGGTCGCCGAACTGAACATCCGCTTCCCCAAGCGGTCCATCATCCGAGACTCCTTGCTCGGTGGGTGGACTGAGGGACTCTCCTGAGCCAGTTCCCTCTTTGTGGCCGCCGCCATCAACATGGCATCTACAGGAGGCCCCTTACTCCAATGGGTCCTGTCGGAGGCGGGCTAAGGATCCTATCAGGTCTTTTGGGAATTGGCTCCACGGTGTCCGGCTCCTTCCACGCCCTGGTGGTAATAAGGTCCACCAGGGGTCGGCAGGGGACACCCAAGAGGTAGACGGGCCCGTTTGAATGCCTCCAAGAACACGGACTCGTCCGAGGAAGACTTGGGGGCAGACCACCCCTAATACGGAGCATTTCCATGATGTCTCCGAAGGAGACATCCTCGGGGTGACCGTGGGGAGCCTTCCCTTCCTCCAAGTCCGTGTCTTCAGTGAGAGACTCGGGAGTCAATGTGCCTCCTTTTGCACGTATGCTTGCGAGGGCCTCCTCCGGGGGGCTGTCAGAGGAGTCCTCGCGAACAGCAATTTGCTCCATGGGAGCAACTTGGGGCACAGAAGCGGGCTGTCCCAGGGGCCGGATGGTGGAAGCCTGGCCCAGTGCAGAGGGAGCGGACGGAGCGAAGCAAGTGCCGGGGTCCGGAGACCCTCAACAGAGCCCTCTCCACTACATCAAAAGCCGAAGGGAGCCGACCTCGATCAAAGGATCCGACAATCGGCTCCCCTCGGATCCGAAGAGTGGATCGGAGCCGGCCGGCACTCGGATCCGAAGGACAGTGCGCTCCGACACAGACGGCGCCGAAGGAGCACTGATCCCCGGATCAGCTCGGATCCAGGCTCCGAGATCGGATCCGACGCACTCGAGGGCATGGTCGGATCCGAGTACCAAGTACTATCGGCTCCGACCTCCCCGGCTCCGGCTGCTCGGCTCCAGTTGCTCGAACCCGGATAGCGGGTCGGAGAAGGAGCAATAGGCTTAAAAGGGTGTTGAGCTCCCCGGAGGGGAGGCAAGACACTCCCATCTGCATCTGGGCCTGGATGAACCTTCTCATCATCCGGTCCAGATCAGCATCCGAGCTATGGGTAGATCTCGACGAGGCTACCGAGGTAGGCCTGGAAGGCCCCCTCGATAGCCTCGACGGAGATCGGGTCTCCTCCTCCTCAGGACCCGGTGAGAAGCACACAGGGGACCGGAGCCGAGAAGGAGGAGACCGGACCGACAAGGAAGCCGGGAGAAGCTCGCTTGGCTGGCGGGGCCGAAACAGAGGTCTCGGCCCGCCGCTGGTGCTTCTCCCTCCAGTCCTTTAGATGCATCCCTCTCCTGTCCTGAAGCGGGAGTTTGAGTCCCAGGAGCAGGAGGGGTGCCACAGGGGAACAACTGCAGCCGCAGGAGTCCCCGAAGGAGCGGAGGTCGGAGCCGAGTCCGGCGGTAAAAGACCCGCCAAGACCAGCTTGGACCTCCGCTCCCTCAGTGCCCTGGGGTTGAACCCTGCACAAATGGAACAGCCAGATGTGAGGTGTTCAACCCCAAGACACTTAACACACCGAGTGTGGCCATCAGCCGGTGAGAGCTTATGGCCACACTCGGAGCATTTAGAAAATATGGACTTAGGCTGTTCAGCCATAGTCTATATAAACTTAACCTAAAGTTACAGAAAAGTAACTTAAACAATAAAAGAAGCACACAGGCCTCACACACACTCTACGTACCAGCGAGGGGAGGGAATAAAAATTACTACTGAAAATTTAAATTAAACTAAAAACAGTCAATAATAACAGGAAACCTACAACTTTCACACAAAAATTGTTAAAGAAAGAAAAAATTCTCTATTTTTCAACAAGAAAATAGTCTACTTAGCTGAGAGCTATGTATCCACATCTAGTTACCAGCGCGGCAAACAAGATCTGAGGTCACTGAGGGTAGAGCAGGGCATTATGGGTGAGGGGAGGAGCTGAGAGCTTGGATCCATAGCTGGAAAACTATGCCGGTTCGGATCCGATATCGGATCCATAACCCACAGGTTGCAGACAAATGAATATCCTACTTCAGATCTTATATTCTCCCCTGTTGGAATGGTTGGGAAAAATACAGAAAGGTCAATGGACTTGTTCAAGTTATTCTCAGAAGAGACCTTAGGAAGAAAGGAAGGATTAGTCCTAAGAGAAACCCTGTCTTTGTGGAACACTAGATATAGGGGACGGATACAAAGAGCCTGCAGTTCAGAAACTCTTCTCGCTGATGTAATTGCTACCAGAAAAAGTGTTTTCCACGATAAAAACTTCAAAGGACAGGAAGCTGCAGGTTCGAAGGGGGGCAAAATTAGAGAGGTTAGAATCAAATTCAGATCCCACGGGGGTGGAGAATCTCTAACAGGGGGCCTGAGCAGAGTGGTTCCTCTGAGGAAGGCCTTACAAAGCTTATGAGACATTATACTACTTTCTGAAAGGCCAATGTGAAAATTTTAAATTGCGGCTAACTGCACTCTAATTGTAGCGGAAGCGGACCCAGTATGAAAGAGCTCCGCAAGAAATTCCAGGATGTGGTGAACAGGGGCTGAAAAGGGGTCTATATTTTTAGCCTCTGCCCAGGAAGAAAAACGTTTCCACTTACTAGTGTAAGTTTTTCTAGTGGTAGACTTGTGCGATGATAAAATTATTGGGAGATATCAGGAAGCCTGGCTAGGGTTGGAAGTGGAGCAACCAAGCCTTGAGCTTGAGAGATTGTAGGGAATGATGCAGCCCGCCCGACTGATGGATCAGGAGGTCTGGAGCTGGGTCCAGAGTCCAAGGCTGCTTGATAAGATGATGATGAAAGAACGGAAACCATATTTGTCAAGGCCAGTACGGAGCAATGAGGATCATTCTGCAACCCAATATGGTAGCTTTCTGTATCAGCTTGGGAATTAGGGGAAAAGGAGGGAATGCGTACAGAAGTCCTTGAGGCCAATCGTGGACTAGAGTGTCTGTGGGGGAATGCTCTGGATGTGGTAGGAGAGAGAAGAATTTGCTGCACTTGCTGTTGAAGGGGGTGGCAAAGAGGTCGCAGCAAGGTTGCCCCCATTTGCGGAAGATTTGGTCCGCTACTACTTGATTCAGAGACCACTCGCTCAGCCTGTCTGCTATGATGTTGGATTTCCCAGGGATATGCGTTGCGGTCAGAAACCGTTGGGAAGAGATCGCCCACTGCCAGAGTCTGAGTGCTTCTCGACATAGGGGGTAGGACCTGGTTCCACCCTGCTTGTTGATGTACCACAGGACTGACATATTGTCCGTTTGAATTTCAATTGTCCCGGTAGGAAGAGAGTCCTGAAGAGCTTGCAATGCTAAGAGCACGGCCCTCATCTCCAAGACGTTTATGTGCCGATGGTACTCTTGAGGCTGCCAGGTACCCTGGACTGTTCTGCCCTGATAATGCCCCCCCCCACCCGATCAGGGAGGCATCTGTGGTCACCATAGCAACTGGAGGGGGAAGTACAAATGGTCTGCCCAGGGGCACTGACGAGGAGACCATCCGCCACGCAAGGTGCTTTTTGCATGTTTCTGGGATGATACTCATGTGAGACATGGGAAGTTGCTGGAAGGACCATTGGGTGAAAAGAAGCCATTGGAGGATCCTCATGTAAAAATGTGCCAGAGGGACGAGTATGATTGCTGCTGCCATGAGACCCAGGGTTTGGAGGACGAACCTGGCTTGAATTCTCTTGCATTTTAACAAGACCTGGACATGCCGCCGAATGACTAACACCCTGTCTGGTGGAAGGCTGGCTAACCTGTCTTTTGTATCTAAGTTTGCGCCTATAAAGATGATAGACTGACAAGGTGACAAAGCAGATTTCTCGAAATTTATAGTGATACCTAGTCTGGAGCACGTCTGGATAGTATAGTCTCTGGCTTGCAGAAGGTGATGCCTAGTGATAGCAGTGAGGAGCCAGTCATCTAGATACAGAAACATCTGGAATCCTTTCCGTCTCAGGTGAGCGGTAACTACTGCCATACATTTGGTGAACACCCTGGGGGCTGTGGTAAGACCAAAGGGCAGAGCTCTGAACTGATAATGGCTGGCTCCCAGCCATAAGCGCAGGAATCTTCTGGAGCGCCTGTCCATTTTGATATAGTAGTACGCATCCTGAAGATCTATGGAGCACATCCAACTGTCCTGACCCAGGAAGGGTAAAATGGACTGTAGGGTGACCATCCTAAACTTCGTTCTTTGTACAGACCTGTTTAGTCTGCTGAGATCCAAAATGGGTCTCCAGTCCCCTGTCTTTTTTGGTACAAAAAAGAACCTTGAGTAAATTCTGGATCCTTGCTGGTCTGCTGGATGGCCCTCTTTCTTAGCAGTTTTGAAACTTCCTGAACTGCTTGATCCCTTAGATTGGGTGGAACATCTGGAAGGGACTTGTTCAACAATAAAGGAGCATGAACAAAGGGAATTCTGTAGCCTCCGGATATAATGGACTGTACCCATTTGTCTTGTGTTATGTCTTGCCAGGCTCTTGGGTACAACGATAATCTTCCCCTGACTGCCTCCAGAGGTGAGCAGCCGGGCAACCCTTCAGGGATGCTGGAAGGGCTTGTCAGCGAAAGATTCTCTGCTGCCCTGGTTTTGCGGACCCCCTCTGCCACGAGGGCGATGTCTGTTATTGTTCCCTCCTCTGTCCCTGGAGGGAAACTCACCACGTGTGTCCGGCAAGGCTCCCTGGGATTTCCGGAACCACATCTTTCCACTCTTCTGACCCTTGGGATATGGTCTGGAAGGAGTGGAAAAACGGACTCCTACGGCAGAGGGGGTCTTGCCTTCCTGCTCACACCTGGTAAGGGTATCCTTCACCTGTGATCCAAAGAGAGAGGAACCATCAAAAGGGGTGTTGGTGAAGGATGCTCTGAAAGGTTACGCAAAGTTACATAGCCACATCCAAGCGTGCCTCCTTACGGCCACGTCTGTGCCTGTGGCTCTACTCGCCCCATCGGCTGCATATGAAATGAGCCTCATGGAGGAGTTTACCACTGAATTAAGAGTCACCAGCTGGGAGGCTGCCTTAGCCTGGGCCCCCTCAGCTGATGGATCTTGGAGGGTATGTCCAAGCTCTTTCAGGAGATCCCTCTGAAGACGGGTAAAGTGGCACAGGTAATTCAGGGACCGCATAGAAAAGGTCGCTGAAGAGAACATCTGCTTCCCATATCTGTCCATTGTCTTGGACTCCTTGTTAGGGGGATGGACAGATGAAGTTTCAGCCAACTCCTTCTTTGTGGCCGCCGCTACCACCATGGCATCAACCTTTGGTCAAGAACTGTTTGTCCTGCGGTGCAGTAATGAACTTGGCAGGTCTTCTAGGAGATGGTTTCACTGTGTCCGGAGCCGTCCATGCCTTCCAAGCCACCACAGACATCAGTGGGTCGAAAGGCGGAGACACCCAGGAGGTGGAAGGTCGGGATCCAAATGCGTCCAGGAATACCGACTCATCCTCGGAAGGGCTTAGGGCAGTCCAGTTCCCCCTCTGCCTAAGCATCTCAAGGATGTCTGAGAATGAGACATCTTCAGAGGGGGATCTTGGGGACCCTTCTGACTCCTTTAAGTCGGTATCTGACGTGACAGACTCGGGGGAGTCAACATGCTTCCTCTTGCATTTCCTCTTGCGAGGTGGCTCCTCTGAATGGTCAGGGGAGGCCTCTGAAGAGGAGGATACACCCAAAGGGGTGTCCTGGAGTGCTGGATCCCCACGCTTGAGGTCTGGAAGAGGGGCAGAGGCTGACGCAGGCACCCTAGGGGGAGGAGCAGTTGGGGTCTATCGTGGGACTGACTCTGGGGCCAGTACACCCCTCATCACCTCGAAGGCGTCCCTGCCCAGATGCAGAGATGGCTCCGGTTCCGAAGAAACCAGAACCCCTCCCCATACCGAGGGGGACGGCTCTGAGGCAGATGTGGGAGCTGAGCTCACCTGAGCCAAAGCGCCGATGGGGAGAGCGGGGTCGGACCAGGGTCCGATGCCACTCACCCCCTCGGAGCCGACGAGGGAGTCTCGGCGCCTAGATCCCTCCAGGGATGGTACCATGGAAGGGATCGGAGCCGACGACAGAACCGAAGGAGAAGGTATCAGAGCCGACAGTTCCACGACTCGAACCCCAACGAACTCCGGCTCTGAGATCATAGGATGAGTCGGAGGAGGAATATCTACAGCTGTGGACAGAGCTGACGCCTGATGAGGGGGGCTGGAGAACATTTTGGCTAGGGCCTGTGATTTTAACAGCCTACTGACCACTCTTTCCAAGTCATGGTCCGAAAGTCTTGAGGACCGAGAAGAGTGGGATGAGCGATGACTATGCTCCGACTGGAGCAGAGGCGACTTCGGAGCTGAACATATTGACTCCAGAGAAGGAGACCTGGTCCTTTTTCGACTCTCAGACATCTCCGAAGAACGTGTCGGAGCTGACTGGGAGGGAGGAACATCAGTTCCAGCTGAAGCCGAGATGGATGGCATGGCTTCACCCAACGACTGCTCCGAACTGGGAGCCGAAGGTTTAGGTGGCCTAGAAGATTTCACGGGCTGAGCCTTCACCAGTGAATCTTGGGGTTTAAGCAGACCCCTTAAGATCAATTTGTTTTTGCGCTCCTGCAGGACTCTTGGACTGAACGCATGGCAAATCGAGCAAGAATCCTGCAGGTGCACTGCGCCCAGACAATAAACACAAGAAGTGTGACCATCTGTCAGAGACATCTTCTGACAGCATGAGTCACACTTCTTGAATCCGGACAGCTTAGGATCCTTGGACATCCTGAAAGAAGAAAAACCAAGGAAAGAAACACACACGCCAAAGGGTTAAGGTAACAAACCACAATAAAAATACACTACAGTTACCAGAACCACTACACTACAACAACTATAATGAACTATAGCTAAAACTAACTAACAATAATAAAGGAATTCTTTTTTTTTTTTTTTTTTTTTTTTTTGAGAGAGATAGGGAGAAAAAAGGTTATCCTCCAACTTAAACAGTAACTTTTCAGAGGTAAGGTTATCCTCTAACTTAAACGGAAAACCTTAAGAGGAAGAGAAAAGGGGGAAGGGAAACTCTCTAAATAAAAAACGAGTTTCTGAGGGGAAAAGACAAGGATTCAGACACGAGCACACTATGACACCAAAGATATATCTAAACGAGAATTTCTATGCTAAAATTAACTAGTTTTTATGACAGAATATGAAAGTTTTATACAACCTGAGCCAGTAGAGCAACCTCACAGCAGAAGCGACAAACGAGATCTGGGTTTCTAGCGCCAGGCATCATGGGATATGGGGAGGCCTTGAGCCAGTATGTAGCTCTCGAGCTTTAGAAGATGGCCGAGTCGGAGCCGAGGATCGGCTCCGAACCCAACCAGCAAGAAAGAAGGTGAGATAGACAACTTAACATTAATGCTTCACCAGCAGAGTTAATGGCTCTTGTGACCTGTAGGAGGTTTTTGTGGCTGGATCTTAGTGGTCGTGTGGTTATGTAGGGTTGTAGTAGATTCAGCAGGGATGGGACTTTTAGTGGTTGGTTTATTAGTTTGTGGGCGAGTGCAAGTTGGTACCATTGAAGGAGGTGGGGGAGCTCTAGCCAGCCCAATTCTGCTAGTGAAAGACAGTGGTGAGTATGGTAGGAAGCCTCTGTGGCAAATTTGGCAATTTTGTTGTAGCAGGTTTCGAGCTTATTTAGGTCACATTGTCTAAGGTTAGTAAATATTGGAGAGGGGTAGAGATAAGATGAGAATTTGCTAACGAAATTTTAGCTGCTTTGGTAAGTAGTTGCTGATTTCTATATAATTCTCCTAGTTTTTTGTGCACTATTTTAATGGTCATGGAAATGTGAATGTCAAAGTTCAGTTTATTGTCTATTTCTACTCCTAGTAATTTGGTGTGTTCTGTAGGATGGATGTTGGTGTTGTCTTTTGCTGTGATGTTAAAGTGAGAGCTTGTCTAGGGTAAGTTTGTGGGTTGGAAGATTAGTAATTTTGTTTTGTTTGGGTTGAGTATTAGTTGGGCATCGCATAACCAAGTTTCAATAGAAGAAAATGCTTCCTGTGTGACTTTTTGCAGTTCAGGTAGGGAGTGGGCTGTGCGGATAATGGTTGAGTCATCTGCGTATTGTATGAGTGTGCCATGTATTGTGGCTGAGGCTAGATTATTGGTGAAAATAGAGAAGAGTAGGGGTCCCAGGATGGACCCTTGGGGAACCCCTATGGAGACTGCTAGTTGGGGGGGATAGGTTGTCCTGCCAAACAACTACTTGTTGACGGTCAGATAGGTAACTCTGAAACCAGTTGATGACTGGTTGAGAGAAGGATAGGTTACTGAGAAGAGAGATGAGTTGTTTGTGTGGGACCATGTCGAAAGCTTTAGAGGTCTAGGAAGGTAGCTGTGGAGAGATAGCCTGCATTTTTATTTTGTAGGATAGTGAGAAAGACAGTAAGGTGGTGGTGGTGCTATGGTTAGGTCAGAAACCATGTTGTGTGCTGGAGAGGAGGTTGTTAGCAAGGAGGTGATCTGAAACTTGAGAATGAATGCATCTCTCTAGTATTTTGGAGAGTGGCAAGAGAATAGCTATGGGGCGGTAATTGGTTAGATCTGTGGAGGGGCCTCCTTTGTGTAGGGGAATCATGTGTGAGACTTTCCATAGTGTGGGAACATAACTTTCTGACAGAGATCTGTTAATCAAGAGTGATACGGGGTAGGCTAGAGCGTCAGCTGCAAGTTGAATGTATTCACTTGGGAGGTTGTTTGCTGCTAATCTGGTGATTTTAAGTTTAGTTAGTAGTTTTATTTTGGAGGTAGGAACAGGAGGGAAAGAGAAGCTAGTGGGGAGATTGTTAGTTGTAGTTGATGGTGTGGGTTTATGGGGGGTTGTGTTGTCTAGCTAGTGATAGTACAGTTTGTGTGAAGTGATTGTTGAAAGAGGTAGCAATATTTTCGGAGGAGTGAGTTAAGTTAGGAGTGGGTGTACTTACTTTACCTGGGTGGAGGATGGAGTTTATTGAGGACCAGAATTGTCTGGGGTTATGTTGGGAGGAGGTAAGGGCAGACTGGTAGTATGGGATTTTTGTCCTGTTTTATAAGCTTTTTGGTTCTGTTGCGTATTTCTAGGAATTTCTGCCTAGTTGAGGGGGTTTGAAAAGGAAAGGAGCAAATTACATAAAAATAAATGGAAATTATATGAACAAACATAAAAGAATAATGTTTTGGAGGAAGTGTGAGGTTTAAGGGAAGGCAGGAATTGATCAATTTATGTAATGTTGGATTAACGCCAGTTTTATAAAAGAATATATTTGATGTATAATGCTTGTAATTGGGAACATGTTAATATCATTTTTTTCTTTTATATAAATGTATATTTGCTTATGCCTTAAGTGATAATTCAATAAAAGTATTAAAAATCAAAGGAAAATGGTAGAAAAAAAAGGAATAAAAAAGCATGCATAAACACACACACACACACACACACACACACACACACACACCTCCCTCTCTCTCTCCATATATATATATATATATATATATATATATATATATATATATACACTGTTATACAAGAATCTATACACATCCACGCCTAAGACATAAATAGGTGGGATAGAAGGAAGTTGAGGCCACTGCAACAGAGAACTTTTAGAATGTCCACTGTTATGACATATTTACTTACACAACTGTACTATGTTCAGCATTAGATCATTGCTGTAGTAGCCTAAGCTGTGTGGGTAGATTACCAGAATATAGTATTAGAGAGAGAAGGAAAGAGTTTCATAATAAAGGAGGCCCTTGAAAATAGTCCCAGCATAAGCTTTTCTGAACCTGGAGAAAGAATTCAGTTTTTAATGCTTTGTAAAAGTATATACAGAAAATGAAATAGCTGCCTCTAGAACAATTCCAGTGTTCACTTCTTTCCAAAAAGTCAGAGACAAAGCTAAAGATCTGGTAGAGTGAGCTCTGACCCTGTTTAGAAGTGACTCTTTATCGTCAGAATAACAGAAATAAAGCATGAGATAACCATCTAGAAAATGTTTGCTTTTGACACTGATTGTCCTTTTTTCTTACCTTCACAGGAAACAAATAGCTGATCGGCCTTCCTGAAGGAATTTAGTCTTGTCCAAGCAGTATCTGAACTGCCTATGGACATCATCAGTATGCAATTTTTTTCTCACTTCACTTTAGGTTCTGCAAAGAATACTAGGAGACTAATGGTCTGACTCAGGGTAAACTGTGAATCCTCTTCAGGAATAAAAGAAGGATTTGTTCTCAAAAAAAAAATAAGTTATGTACTCACCATAACGTTCCATGTTTGTAGTCCATCTCGCCCTTCATTCTTACATATGTGTTCGGAGCCGATCCTTGGCTCTGACAAGGCCAATTACAAAGCTCGAAGTCTCTCAGTTGGCTCATGGCAAGGTAGGTATCTCATAGTGCACTAGTAAGAATCCCCAGATCTTGTTTGCTGCTGTCAAACAAACTGATAGAAGGTATTTCCGCAAGGAACAACAAAGATGAAAGGTCTCCACCCTACAAAAGATAAATATTATCTTGTCTCCAGATCCTCCAAGGATACATGGATGGGGGTAGGTGGGTGGGTTTGTAAGAATGAAGGGCGAGATGGACTATAAACATGGAATGTTATGGTGAGTATGTAAATTTTTATTTGTTCTGTAGTCCTATCTCGCCTTCATTCTTACATATGGGACAGCGTCCCTAGCACCTTTTTCTCAGGTGACTCATGGGAATACACTCCTAAGAACCATGGAACCAAAGAAGTCTCTACCCCTTGAGGCCAAATCCAATCTGTAATGAGTAATAAAGTTATGAGGGGTAGCCCAAGTTGCTGCTGCACATATACTGTCAATTAGGACTCTGTCTTGAAAAGCAGCAGATGTGGATACGGATCTGGTAGAATGAGCCTTAATTTTAAAAGGGAGTTCCTTGCCATTGGAAGAGTAAATAAATGATATACAATTTGAACTGCAATTTGATACTGTTATCTTAGAGACTGGCATACCTTTTCTTGTCTCAGAAAAAGATACGAACAATTGGGCTGATCTCCTAAGCCCCTTGGTTCTATGTAGATAGAACCTTAACTGTCTGTGAACATCAAGCTGATGAAACTTACATTCTGCACTGTTCGAATGATTAGGAAAAAAGACTGGCAATTCAATAGCTTGATTCAAATTAGATTGAGAGCAAACTTTGGGGATGAAGGACGGATTTGTACGAAGGGAAACTCTGTCTTTATGACAGATCAAGTAAGGAGGTTTGACTGACAGTGCTTATAACTCTGACACTCTTCTGGCGGATGTAACAGCTACTAGAAAAATGGTCTTCCATGAAAGGAACTTCAATTCATAAGTATGTGCGGGTTCAAAAGGCGGGGACGTAAGTTTGGGCAGAACGAAATTTAGATCCCATGGAGATACAGGTTCCTGAAAAGGAGGTCTCAGCAAGGTAGTTCCTTTTAAAAAAGATTTACACAATCTGTGAGCCATAAGATTAGGTTCATGTTGTCCCAAATGAAAACTGGAAACCACTGCCAATTGAACTTTCATTGTAGCAGCAGCTGATCCCTGATGAAAAAGTTCGGTTAGGAATTCTAACACCACGGGAATGGAGGCTGTGTAAGGATCTATGTTTTTTTTCTTTTGCCCAGATAGAAAATCTTTTCCATTTGCTAACGTATAATTTTCTCGTAGAAGGCTTGTGAGAAGACGCGAGGATATGAGTAATTGCAGGTGAGAAATCATGAAGCCTGGCTAGGTATGGAAGTGGACCGGCCACGCTGTCAAGTTGAGGGTGTGGACACAGGGGTGGAAGGTGCCTGACATGTGTGTCAGAAGGTCTGGTACTGGGTCCAGAGTCCATGGATCGTCCAGAAGGTGAAGCCCGAGAAAGGGGAACCAAATCTGATGAGGCCAGTAAGGAGTGATAAGAATCATTCTGCTTCCCAAGGTCTTTGCTTTCTGGTTTACTTTCGATATCAGTGGAAAGGGAGGGAATGCATAAAGAAGTCCCGGGGGCCAATTGTGAACAAGTGCGTCTGTCGGTGTCTCCCCCAGGGGAGGGATAAGGGAGAAGTAGCTGCTGCATTTGGTGTTGATTAGACTGGCAAACAGATTGCAGCAAGGCTGTCCCCATTTATGGAAAATCTGTTCCGTGACTTTCTGATTCAGAGACCACTCGTGAGGCATCAAGATTGGCCTGCTAAGTTTGTCAGCTATCACACTGGTTGCCCCTGGGATATGCATTGCAACTAGAATGCGTTGGGAAGATATCGCCCACTGCCAAACACAAAGAGCCTCTCAACATAGGGGATAGGATCTGATTCCTCCTTGTTTGTTTATATACCATACCACTGAAATATTGTCTGATTGGATTGCTATCGTCCTTAGAGGAAGAAAGTCGTGAAGTGCTTGCAACGCTAGTAGCACTGCTCTCATTTCTAGGACATTGATATGCAAGTGAGCCTCGTGATCTTGCCATGTGCCTTGGAGAGTCCTGCCTAGATAATGCCCCCCCCCCCAATCCGGGAGGCATCCGTGGTCACAGTAGCAACGGGTTGGCGAGGAATGAAAAGTGTTCCTATCGTTAGTTGATCGAGCTGAATCCACCAACAAAGGTCCTTTTTGCAAGATTCCATTATCAAACTAGGATGAGACAGAGGCAGTTGTTGAAGAGACCACTGGGAAAAGAGTAGCCACTGAAGGATACACATATGTAGTCTGGCTAGTGGAACTAGAGTTATAGTAGAGGCCCTGGTTCCTAAAAGTTTGAGAACTGTCTTGGCTTTGACTCTGTGTTGGGGAAGTAGACTGTATATCTGTTGTCTCAGATTTTGTATTCTGTCTACAGGACGATGAGCCATCATGGCGACTGTGTCTATTTCTGTGCCTATAAAAGTCATACATTGAGAGGGTGACAAGGCAGACTTTTCCCAATTTATTGTAATCCCTAGCTGAGTGCAGAGTTGGATGGTTGAATCACTGGCTTGTAGAAGTAGGTGCCTGGTAGTGGCAGTCAGGAGCTAGTCGTCCAGGTACAGAAACACTTGGAATCCAAGACGTCTCAAGTGAGCCGTCACTACCGCCATGCATTTGGTAAACACCCTGGGGGCTGTGGTGAGACCAAAGGGCAGAGCACGAAATTGGTAATGACTGGCTCGCAGCTGAAAGTGTAAATGACTCCTCAATGCTCTGTCCATTTTTATATGGTAGTACGCATCTTGGAGGTCTATGGAGCACATCCAATTGTCTTTTCCTAACAGAGGGAGTATAGACTGCAGTGTTACATTTGGAACTTGGACTTCTTCACTGATTCATTTGATTTGCTGAGATCCAAAACGGGCCTCCAGTCCTCTGTTCGTTTTGGCACTAAAAAGAATCTGGAGTAAGTTCCGAATCCTATCTGGTCTGTGGGGACAGTTTGGATGACTCTCTTTTGAAGCAACCTTTGAACTTCTATAGTTGCTTGATCCCTGTGATTAGGTGGAACATCTGGGATTTTCTTGGTGGTATGAGGTGGAAAATAGAAGGGTATGGAGTATCCTATGGAAATTATTCTTTGTACCCACTTGTCTTGGGTGATGTCGTGCTAGGCTTCTGGATAGAAAGATAAGTGACCCCCGACTAGCTCCAGAGAAGCTCAGTCAGGCCACACTTCAGAAGAGCTGATAGGGACGTCGACGAAAGGAATTGCGGCCACGCTGGCTTTGCGGAACCCTCCTGCCTCTAGGGTGACATATACCATTACTTCCTCCTCCTCTGCCTCTAAAGGAGGGATCACCCTATGCATCCGGGAAAAATCTCTGAGATTTCTTGAACAACATTTTCCCGCCTCGCTGACCCTTGGGGTATGGTCTAGAAGGGACGGAAAAACATACTCCCATGGCAGAGAGAGTTTTTACTTCCTGCTCGTACCTGGTGAGTGTGTCTTCATAGGTTCATAGGTAGGTACTAGGCCACTGGCCCTAGGGCCTATATAAGCCTAGCCAAAAATGTACCCTGGCTTTCGCCACCCAAGAAAATTATTTTCCTGTGCCCCTGTCAAGCAAAAGTGATCCCTGGGGTGAATTTCCTATTTCCCATCCAATCATCAAGATTTTTCTTGAAGAGTGCTAATGAGGAGCTCTGTTTGACATAGATAGGTAGTCTGTTTCAGAGTATGGGAAGTCTCTGGGACAGGAATCTATCCCTCCAGCATGTTCTGTTTATTGTGGTGACAAGGTTTAGGTCCCTAGAGTGTGTTGCTCAAAGGGATTGGGATTTCTTTAAGTGGAGCATGTCCAACAGCTCTGGGTTTGACATAGCTTTGTATGTTAGGCAGAGATCGCCTCTGAGTAGGTGATATGCGACCGGAAGATTGCCAAATTC
The DNA here is from genome assembly GCF_019279795.1 of Protopterus annectens. Taxonomy (NCBI): domain Eukaryota; kingdom Metazoa; phylum Chordata; order Ceratodontiformes; family Protopteridae; genus Protopterus; species Protopterus annectens. The sequence goes on along the minus strand of NC_056748.1, from coordinate 80,704,310 downwards.
CAGTAATAACAGCCACACAGGTAAAAAACACACTCTCCAAAGCTAAGAATACAGCATCCATGGGACCAGACGACATCCAGGGCTGTGTACTACATAAACTACAATATGAACTGGCACCTCACCTAAGTGTCATGTTTAATCATAGCCTCACCTCAGGTTTCGTGCCCACTGAGTGGCGCAGAGCTACAGTTATCCCACTCCACAAGGGGGGATCCACCTTGGATCTCGGAAACTACCGTCCCATCAGTCTGACAAGCCTTATCTGCAAGGCCATGGAGTGTATTATCATGGAACTTATAAACAAAGACATTGGCAACCTTCAAACACTGGACCCCACCCAGTTTGGGTTCATGAAGGGCCGATCTTGTCTCCTGAACCTTATTGACTTCTTTGAATCAGTCTCCAGAGCCATGGACAAGAGTAAGGTGGTCCACACAGCCTATCTAGACCTTGCCAAGGCCTTTGACACCATCCCCCACTCTGGAATCATAGATAAACTTACTAAGCTGGGCATTAATCCCTACGTCACCCATGGGTTGCTAACTGGCTTACTGATAGAACCAACACTGTAAAAGTAGTCGACTCCAAATCCAGCTCCAGACAAGTGACAAGTGGAGTACCTCAGGGTTCAGTCCTGGGACCACTCTTGTTTGGCATCTACTTCTCTGAAGTACAGGCCAACACTAAGGGACTCTGGATAACAAAGTTTGCAGATGACTGCAAACTGGGAGCCATTATTGAATCCCCAAATGATGTGGATACTCTACAAAAGGGCCTTACAGAAACAGATGCTTGGTGCCAGAGCCATGGGCTCAAGCTCAATGCCAAGAAATGTATAGTTATCCCTTTGGGAAAAACATGTATCCATGAATTACCATATAGGTGGCAGTACACTAAACACGAAAGTGTGATAAGAGACTTAGGGACACAGGTGGACAGTGGTCTCACCTTCAATAACCACATCGCCACAACAGTCAGGAAATCCTTCTATGTGGCACACCTCATCACTAAGGGCTTTTCATCCAGAAAAAAGGAGGTCATTGTCCCACTGTACTCATCCCTCATTAGACCTATTATAGAATACAACGCCCCGTTTGGTATGTACCTCTCAAGACATCTGCAACAACTGGAAAGGCCACAGAAATACCTCACTAAAAGAATCACAGGCCTAAAGCAGATGCCCTACGCTGACCACCTTAAAAAACTCCAGCTATACTCTGTTGCATATCGTCTACTCAGAGGCGATCTTTGCTTAACATACAAGGCCATGTCAAACCCAGAGCTGTTGGACATGCTACACTTAAAGAAATCCCAATCCCTCAGAGCCACATGCTCCAGGGATCTAAACCTTGTCATCATAATAAACAAAACATGCTGGAGGGATAGGTTCCTGACCCAGAGACTCCCCAGACTCTGAAATAGATTGCCCATACATGTCAAGCAGAGTGCCTCTTTGGTCCTCTTTAAAAGGAACCTTGACGATTGGATGGAAGAAAGGAAGTTCACCCCGGGGATCACGTCAGTCACCCTGCTAGACAGGTGTCCAGGGAAGTAAATAGTGTGGGAAGAAATAGCCAGGGAATTGTTATGGCTAGGCTTGTATAGGCCCTAGGGCTGATAGCCTAGTACCAACCTATGAACTCATGACTAAAGCTGGAGTTTTTTGAGACGGTCTGTGTAGGGCATCTGTTTGAGGCCAGTAATCCTCTTTGTGAGATATTTCTGTGGCCTTTCCAGTTGTTGTAGATATCTTCTGAGGTGCATGCCAAAAGGGGCATTGTACTCCATAATGGGTCTAATGAGTGATGAGTAGAGGGGAACAATGACCTCTTTTTTTCTGGATGAAAAACCTTTTGTGATGAAGTGAGCCATGTAGAAGGATTTCCTGACCACTGTGGCAATGTGATTATCAAAGGAGAGACTACTGTCCACCTGTGTCCCAATGTCTCTTATCACATTTTCAGCGTTAAGTAGACTACCAGCAATGTGGTAGTTCATGGGTACAGAGTTTTTACCAAAGGGGATGACAATACACTTTTTGGCATTGAGCTTCAGGCCATGGCTTTGACACCAGGCATCTGTCTCAGTGAGGCCCTTTTGTAGTAAGTCCACATCGTTAGGAGTTTTGATTATGGCTCCTAGTTTGCAGTCATCTGCAAACTTTGTTAGCCAAAGACCTTCTGTGTTATCCTGTACTTCAGAGAAGTAGATACCAAACAGTAGAGGACGCAGGACTGAACCCTGTGGTACTCCACTTGTCACTGGTCTGAAGTCGGATTTGGAGTCTGCTACTTTCACAGTGTGGGTTCTGTCCGTGAGCCAGTTGGCAACCCATCTTGTGATATAGGGATTTATACCTAGTTTAGTGAGCTTATCTATAATTCCAGAGTGGGGGATGGTGTCGAAAGCCTTGGCGAGATCTAGATAAGCTGTGTGAACCACCTTATCCTCATCTATGGCTTTGGTGACTGCTTCAAAGAAGTCAATCAGGTTTAGGAGACATGATCTACATGATCTGCCTTTTACAAATCCGAACTGGGTAGGGTCCAGAATTTGGAGATTACCAATGTCGTTGTTCATGAGTTCCATGATGATATGTTCCATGGCCTTGCAGACCAGGCTCATCAGGCTAATGAGGCGGTAGTTCCCGAGGTCCGTTGTGGCTCCCCCTTTGTGGAGTGGGATAACTGTCGCGGTGCGCCATTCAGTGGGCACAAAGCCTGAGGTGAGGCTATGATTGAACATGGTACTTAGGTAGGGTACCAGTTCATTCTATAGTTCATGTAGAATGCAGCCTGGGATATTGTCAGGTCCCATAAATGCTGTGTTCTTGGCTTTGGAGAGTGTGTTTTTTACCTGTGCAGCTGTGATTACAGGAACTTTGCATTCTTCCGGTATAGCGATGGGCCCTCTAGGGGGTGAGAGGGGGATAAAGTTAGCACTGATCCTATCTGCCAGGATGTTGGCAATATCAGTTGGTTCTGTATATTTAGTGCCATTGTGCTGTAACTCAGAGCAGATCTGAGTGTTGCCATTGAGATTCTTGATATAGCTATAGAATGATTTGTGGTTGTCTTTAGAGTCAGTGGCAATTTTGTTTTCGTAACTAGCTTTGGAGGATTTTATGAGGGATCTCAGCTTCTTACTGAGGTTGACCAGGGAGTTCCTCCAGTCATGGGATTTTACTCTTTTTTGCAACAGTTTCTTTCTTCTGTTGTAGAGTTTGTTTATGGCAGAGGACCACCAGATTTGTTTCCTTTTTTTGGAGGATAGCATCTTGGTTCTATTAGGGATAGCATGATCCATGCACTCGTGTAAGTGCTTATAAAGTGCATTTGTATAGGATTCAGCAGTCATACCTCTATTGTCCGTCTGCATAGGTGTCATGAAGTTTGCCACTTCTGTCTTAAGAAGTCTGAAGTTGTCTTTGGAGAATTTTTGACGGTGGTTTCCCTAATTGGGGGTGGGGGCAGGATGTGGATGTTTAGGGTGAATAGCTTGTGGTCAGATCTGAACAACGAGGAATTGACCTCTGGTGTGGAACACCGGTTGCCCATGTTGGTAATGATCAGGTCTAGGATATTGCTTCCCCTGGTGGGGGTGTGAATAAGTTGATCCAAGGCGTTGGAATTTATGAATTCCAGAAAACGTTGAGCAAAAGAGTTAGTACACGAGTAGTTTCCTCAGTTAATAGTGGGGTAGTTGAAATCACCCATTATTAGGCTGTTGGGTTGTACCCTAATACTTTCCAGTGTATCAATACATGAGGAATTGGAATCCTGGGGCGTGGTGGTGGTGGGGGGGGGGGTTCTGTAGCAAGCTACATTTTGGATTGTGGTCTTGCCCAGAGTTAGTTGCACTTGGATAATCTCAGATGCATTATGCTGTGCAACTAGCCTAGAGGTGTAGATATTCTTAATGAATATGGACATGCCTCCACCTTTAGTGCTTCATTCCGGGTTAGGTGGCCGAGGGGTGTGGTATGAATTATAGCCTGGTAATGCAGGGATGCTCTCTGGAGCTTTGAACCAGGTCTCTGTCACTGCACAGAAGTCGATGTTCTCCATTTTAAGGAGTGCCTCGAGTGAGTGCATTTTGAGGTTTAGACTTCTAGCATTGAGTAGCATTACCCTCAGATTCTGCTTGCTTGTACCTGTTACGGTGGTGAATTTGTCATTTGAAACTTGCCTAAAAAAGGCACTATAGGGGTGGCAAGAGCCGGAATTCCAAAGGCGACAGGTGCAGGCCATCTCTGGTAAAGCATCTTGGTCTGTCGATCATGTCGTCTCAGGCAGACAAATACTGGATCCCCTTAGAATGACACCAGAAGCTTAGCCAATTGTTGAAGTCAATCATTTTGTCCTTGTACTGTGGTATCATTCTGGGTGATGGCAGGATGCTACTCAGGGCTAGGGTCATACCTGCCTGGGCTACAAGATCGGGGAGCTCCTCCATGTCTCTTTTCATGTAGTCCAGGGAGGTACATCTCAGGTCATTCACACTAACATGGACAATGACAGTGTCATATTTGTACTTGTTGTGGAGTGACCTGAGTGCATGCGTTATGTGGCGGATCCTGGCACCTGACAGGCAGCTGACAGTAACTTTCTCCTTGTTTAGCCTGGTGAGTGGAACATTAGTGTGCCTGATTATAGAGTCACCTATGACTAGAGTGTTGGGCACGTTGTTATGCCTTATGGGCTGTGGTTGAGTGGCACACTGAGTTTGTGGGCTATGTGTCATTCGGGTTGTGTTGGGGGGGTGGAATTTGCTTGCGTTTCTGCTTTGGAGGTCCCTGATGCTTGGGTAGATTTTTATTGAGAGCCTCCGTGAATGTAGGTGTGTGTTTTGTGTTTCTATTTGTGTGTTTTGGTGGTGTAGGTTTTGAGGGACTATGTGATGAGTGTGGTGTGGTGCAAGTGTTTTACTTTGGTCCAAACAGAGAGGAACCGTCAAAGGGGGAGTTTGTAAAAGTAGATTTGAAGGGCTCTACAAAGTTACATAAATGCATCCAGGAGTGTCTCCTAAGGGAAACTCTTGAACCCGCCGCCCGACTCGCTCCATCTGCTGCATAAGATAGCCTCATGGAGGAGTTAACAATGGAGTTCAAGGTGGACAACTGAGCAGTAACCTTCTCAGGGCCTCCTTCAGCTAATGTACCTTGGAGAGTATCTCCTAGCTCCTTTAGGAGATCCCTTTGAAGCCTAGTAAAATGGGTGAGGTAATTCAGTGATCTGAGTGTAAACACCGCTGAAGAGAAGATACGCTTCCCGTATCTATCCATCGTTCGGGACTCCTTGTTCGGTGGATGGACAGATGAAGAAGTCTCCGCTAGTTCCTTCTTTGTGGCTGCCGCCACCACCATGGCATCTAAAGGCAAACCTTTAGTCAAAAACTCTTTCTCTTTGGGGCTGAAAGAAATTTGTTAAGCCTTCTGGGGACTGGTTCCATGGCATCAGGAGTTTCCCACACCTTTCGACTGACTCGGTGCAAAAGCTCATCGAAAGGTGGAGACACCCAAGAGGCTGAAGGTTGAGACCCGAAAGCCTTTAGGTACACTGACTCCTCATCAGAAGGGGTGACAGTGGGCCAGCTGCCTCTCTGTTTCAGGATCTCCAGGATATCAACAAAGGAGATGTCATCAGAGGACAACCTAGGGGACCCTTCTGACTCCTCGAGGTCAGTGTCAGAGGTGATGGACTCATCAGGGGAGTTTACATGCTTCCTCTTGCAAGTTCTCTTCTGAGGAGGCTCCTCACAAGGGTATTCTTGGGAGGTCTCGGAAGACAGGGGGCCACCCAATGGGGGCTCCTGAGGCTGCGGGTCTCTGCTGCCAAGAGAGAGAGATGGTGCTGAGACACAGGTCGGAGCCTGAGGGGGAAAAGCATTGGTACCCTTGTGCGGAGCTGAAGACCTAGACAGCACGCTCCTCATCATCTCAAAGGCAGATCTCTCTGGCTCCAAGGACACTCCCAGTTCCAAAGAAGTGGAAGTAGTCCTCGGCTCCACAGCGATCAGCTCCGAGACAGATGTAGGATCTGAGCTCAGTGTAGCTGAAGCATGGAGAGGTAGGCTCAGAACTGAAGAAGTCCGGGTCCAAGCATCCCTGTCGGGGCTGACTGGTGAGCTTCGGCTCCTAGACACCAAGGACGGTGGCGAAGTTGTCTGAGCGGAACTCGGCTCTGAGACAGACATGAGAGGTTCTGGAACTGAAGGTTTCACAACAACTGGCACCGATAGCTCTGTCTCTGAAGGACCAATATGGCTTGGAGGAGGAACAGAAACAGGGAATATGGCCTTAGACGGCTCCGGAACCAATTGGGTCAGACCCAGCAACAAATCAGCTAATGCCGATGACTTCAAGAGTCTAAATATTACTCTCTCTCTACATCCTCTTCAGAAAGACTCTTGGATGATCTGGAAGATAAGGTAGGTGACCTAGATCTCTGCAAAATGGGAGATCTGTGAGATGGGGAGACCAGTAATAATTCTCTAGACCAGCTCCGAGGTAAATGTTCAGTAGTCGGCATCGAAAAACTTGGGACTGACACTGGAGTGTCGATATCGATAACCTCGACTGGCTCCGAGGACAGTGGAGCTGAAGAGGTAGAAGGTTTGTCTAATTTTGAGATTTTCTGAGGTGGTCCAGATAAAATAGTCGGTGTGGGAGAATGTCTCTTGGCCGACTTGACCTTCTCTTTTTTAGAAGAGGGAGACCTGTAATGTGAAGATGAAGAGGTGGCTAAATCCTCCTCAAAGGAAGGCTTAAGGAGACCTTTCAGGATCAAGTTGTTCTTCCTTTCCTGGAAAACTCGAGAGCTGAAGGAATGACAGAAGGAACATGTTTCCTGAAGATGTATGGCACCGAGACAGTTGATCCTTAGACTCCTTAGACATGTTTTCACTAACACAAACATGAGGGGAAAAGCAGGAAGAGAGGACAAGGTTCTCCAACTTAAACGGCCTAGCCCTGCAAGAATCACTGCACCCAAGGAAAAAACGACAGAGGACTAGGTCTTCTAACTTAAACAGGCCTAGCCCTGCTCAAGAATAACACAAAAGATGAGTAAAAAACAGAGGACTAGGTCCTCTAACTTAAATGGGCCTAGCCGTAAACAGAGAAGAAGCTACATCAAGAATTTGCTACAAAAAATTGCAATAATTCAACAACACGCTAACTACTAGCTAACAAGAATTAGTAAAAGACACTGCACACAGCTATCAATTATATACTACTATTCTAGTGAAGAATACAATATTAGAAAAGGTCCTAACCCAAACACAGACCTGTGCTAAGATATGTAAATATAGCAAAAAACTAGCACACCAAGAAAGGGATACCATTCAGGGGAAAAAACTGCCTGCGGAAGCAATGGCCAACAAATTTTCAATAACAACTTTGCAAATTTTGAAAAAAATACACTACTATTTTCTATCTATAATAACAGCAACTAAGCTATATAAACTAAGCTAATACTATTATGAAAAAACTATCACTATGAACAACAATAATGAAGAAAAATCCAACTTAGCCACGGCCAAGAAAGAGAGCACTTCTGAACTCGTAGAAGCAGCAAACGAGATCTGGGGATTCTTACCAGTGCACTATGGGATACCTACCGTGCCATGAGCCAACTGAGAGACTTCGAGCCGAGGACTGGCTCCGAACCCATATGTAAGAATGAAGGCAAGATAGGACTACAGAACATCACCCTTTTCTTGTTTTTAATGAGGCCTAAAGTAAACATTAAAAAGTGCTTTCGCTACAGAGGTGCTTCATCAGATCTGCCTGTTAGGATAGGAGGGTGCATTCCAGGGAATGATAGCAAACCCATCAAATGTAAAATAAAAAAAAAATACATGAAATGGCAAAAAAAAAATTTAAATAAATAAATAATAATAAAAAATAAACACCAAAACCAAATACTTAAGACCAAAACATATTGGAAGTGGTGTCTCTAGGTTTACCAAAATGGTAGTCTAATACTGTACCTGGGTTGTGTTTGGCATGTCTTCAAATATATCTATGTAGCTGTTCAAAGGCCTGAGAGCTATGTTGTGGTGGCGTTTAAATAAACAGCTTCTTGAAATTGTAGGTGCCCAATGCCAAGATTGAAGCTGGAGGGTTACTGGGCCTGAAAGACTTCTTAGGGAAATGGGAATAAAAGGTAGGATCAGAGTCAGGTGCTGATTAAATGTTGCAGACCATGGGTACAGAACCAAATAAAATATAGTATATAGGAGGTGGGATATCTTGTCCTGCAAACAGTCCATTAACTATATCGTGAGATTCATGCCAGTATTAACTAGCTTGAATTAATAATAATAATAATAATAATAATAATAAAGAGAAAAGACAAAAGAAACAGTATGAAGTGAGATGATCAAAAGTTGAAAATTAGGGATTAAAAGTTTGAATCACTATCTTATTACTTTTTGAGTCCATAAATACCTGAGGTCCTGGGAAACAGAATGACAATTGAACATTAAAATTATTACCCATTGAGTCCATATAGACCTAAAGTCTTGGGGATCCAGAAATCTGTTATGTTCAATAGTATAAATGATGGTCCTGTTTTCTTACCTATAGTATGTAGTTAATATACACTGTTGTGTTTAGGTCAGGGTATTTGTTGGCTTGGAGCCTGACTTGCCATTTAAGTTCCATTTTTTCTAGTCTGTCATCGGTTTTGTCTTCATACAGATCGTGGGTTAGCTGTTTGACGATGAGGAAGGAAAACTTATTGCGCCCTGGCTTATCTTTCACGTGGTTCGCTAAAGTGCTGTTGAGTGAGTCTTATCTGGTCCATGTAATGCCTTGCAATCTGAGTTTTAAGTTTATTGATAGTTTTGCCAATGTAAAAAGCCTGGCATTTATGTCACTGTGCTCTATAGAACACTACCTCACTGCTGCAGTTATTGTAGGATTTACATTTGTAGAATTTTTTGTCAAAGAGTAAAAACTATCTTAGCTACTTATATATTGCCAATACTTAAAATAAGGTGGACCACAAGGGAAGGTGCCCCGTGCAAACTCTGGGGTTATCTGGTTGCTATTATATTCAACAAAGGCCTGAATGTTCCTGTTCCTTCTGGTGGTAAACCTAGGTTTAGGTGGAAGTATTTTGCTGTGTGTGTTATTGTCCTGGATAATAATACAGTTCCCAGTGATGATTTACTTTTGCTCTTGAAACTCAGCAAGTACATCATAATCATACTGATCAGCCAAAAAGAAAAGTAAATCCTCTGCAATAAACTGCTCGGTTCAAAAAATTCAAAGGAAAAAAAACAACAAAAAACGCAACAGAAACACAGTGGCTGGATAAAACAAGCCAAGACTTTAATATTCTTCAGATCATACTCAAGGTTGAGTATGATCTGAAGAAGCAAAGTTATTTTGCGAAAGCGCTCATCATTTTTCATTAAACTCTTGGCTTGTTTTATCCACCCGTTGTGTTTCTGCTGGGGTTTTTGTTGTTTTTTTCCTTTGAATAATCATACTGAGGTTGTGCTTGTCCCTGTCACTGCTGCTTTTCCCTGAGATGCTTGTGGGGTCCTGGGTTGTGGTGGTTGATGTTATCAGGAAAGTTCAGATCCATAGTTTTGCTGAAAATAATTGGGTCTAGTATTCCTTTTATGAGTTTTGAGCTGTATCCTCTGTCAAGAAAGTCCTTTTCTAAGTCTGTGATGTTCCTGGTAAAGTCAGCCATTTCTTTAGAGACCCGTGCCATCCTCAAGCCTTGAGATTTGATGACATTCATTTTAGTCTTGAAGGGATGCATGCTATTTTCGTGCAGAAGTAGGCTGACTTTGGTGGATTTGCTGTATAAGTTATTGGTAAGTTTGTTGTTGACAGATGATTTGCTGACCTGAACATCAAGGAAATTTACTGGTTCTTTATTGTGTTTAGTGGTGAATTTGAGGAATGAGGTGGTTTTCTCAGTATAGTGTAGGAACTTTCCAAGTTGGGTCTTGTTTCCATTCCAAATTATGTCATCAATGAACCTCAAGTATTTTATTTATTTATTTAACATTTGTTTACTTGGAAAGTCCAACTTAAAATGAGCCAACTGTTAACAAAGGCCCGGGGAGAAATTGTCAGCTGCATGTCTTTGTAATGTTGGAGAAAACCAGAGCACCCGGAGGAAACCCAAATGAATGCAGAGAGAATATGCAGACTCCACACAGAAGGCACCCCAGCTGAGAATCGAACAAGAGAACCTCTTGCTGTGAGGCAACAATGCAAACCACTGCCCCATTGCACCATCCATCGTATTTTTTGGAAATGTGAGGATTTGTAGATGTAATCCTTTTCCCATTTCCCTAATGTGATATTTGTGAGGCTTGGGGCCATGGCCATGCCTATGGTTATGCCATTGGTCTGTCTGAAGTATCTGTCTCTGAATTTGAAATAGTTGTTTTCCAGAAGAAGCCTTAGTAGTCTACTAAGGATCTCAGTTTCCTCCGGGGACTGTTCCAAAAGTCTTGTTATGCTTCAATAACTGCTCTTATACAGTAGTCGTGGGGCAAAACAGTGTAAAGAACTTCTACTTTGATGGTGATGAGGATCTCTTGATATTCTTTAGGAACTCCAAAGTGTCAAGGATAAATTATCTATTTTTCTCTGCTAAAGGCTTGATTTGGAAATCTAGGTATATGGAGATGGGCTCGGTGATACTTCCTCCGCTCACAATGACCAGTCTGTTCGGGGGATCTTAGATGTTTTTATGAGGTTTCTGGATACCAAAGCAAGAGGGGAACCTTGGATTTGGGACTTGGGGGAATTGAAAGAAATTGTTGTTTATTACTCCGTCATCACTGAAATAAATGAATTCTGTGGTAATGGTCTTGTATGCTGTCTTAATAACACCAATATCATATTCCGCATAGAAGCTTCTGTTTGTAAGCATGGGTAAAATCTTCTCATTGTAAGCAGTGGTGCCAGTGACAAGGACACCACCACTTCCCTTCTCTGCCATCATCACTCTTCTGGTTGGTTCTCTGCTTAAGTTTTTAAGAACTAAGAGTTCATTAGGCTTGATGTTACAGAATTTCTTCTTGTGGGTTCTTGGATATCAGCTTCGCATTTGTTCCTGTTCTATTTGTTAAAAAGTGAAAGCACTTTTTAACGTAAGCCTCATTAAAAAACATGCTGCTTTTACAACTTACTGATTTATTGAAAATGAAATATTGGCAAATGTGTGTCTTAATATACACCTTATAAACAATTTATAAGCAAGAATAATGAAGACACATTCTACTAGGCTTGCTAAGTGTAATAAAACGAGACATGATTTTCTTCATGTTATTTTAGTATTCCTGGCATTATACCAGCACCTTAAGGTTACGGACAAAGGGTAGTCCTAAATTCCCAAAGGGTACACCACCTGGACCCTCCCATAATCGAGGCAAGCCCAGGGATTGTAGTTAAGATACTGCCTGCCTTACATGCCTCATGATAAATTATTACAGCTTAGTTGAACACTGTCTCAGGAAGCACTCATCTGGCTAACTGCACTGAATAAAGACTGAGCTAGAATGAATTGTCTCCAGGATTCTTTCTTTCTTTGACTAAACCTAACCTGCTGGAAAATTCTCTAGCAAGTAACTTTGCTCCTTAGTGGCCAGACAAGAAGAACACCTTTGCTTCACAACGGAAGCTAATATGGCACTGGTAACTAGTGCAGAAAAGGAAATGGTTCCACAGTGATACTTCCAATCTGAAAAGTGAATGGCTCCCATAGCCCTTACAGGTAACCACAGGATTTTTAGCTTTACTTTTTGATTCTTATCTCCTCTGTCCACAAGCAGCGAGGTTGCCAGCATGTTAGTTGTTAACATCCTTATGAAAGCACGATATTTTGGCTTACCATTTTGGTTCCAGGAAAAGGTCCTTTGGGGCTGGACAAAAAGTATGACAACAGCAGCAGTCTTGCCTTCCTGTTTTCTTCTTGTAAGAGTTTCTTTAACTTTTGGTCGAAAAAGTGTTGAACCACCAAAGCGGGCATTAATGAAGGACATCTCAATCTTTCCACAAAATCACATAGGCACATCCAGGCATGCCAGCAAATAGCAATGCCAGTGCCTGCTGCCCTTACCATGCCATCGGCTGCATTAGAGAGTAGGCACACTGATACATTGGTCATAGATTGTAGGGTAGTTAGTCGTGACTCCACCAATATTTGGATGTTAGCTGGCAGATTGCTCAAAAGGTCTTTGACAGTTCCTTGTTCAAGTCCCTCTGTAAATAGGTTATCTGGGTCAAGCAGCTCAGTGCTGAGAGTGCAAATGTCACTGAATCATACATATGTTTGCCAAATGCCCTAGATTGTTGGTTTGGGGGGAAGAACAGAGGTTCTTTTCTCCAAGACCTCCTTTATGGTAGCTGCTGCAACTATGGCATCTACCAGGGGACCCTTGCTCAAATGGGACTTGTCCTTAGGTTCGATCAATATCTTCTGTTTTTAAACACCTGTATTAAATTGTCAATTAAGACATAGGCAAACATACATTAACAAAAAAGAAAAAAACAAATTAACAGTTTTTCAATTACATACAGTATACATCACATAGTTTTTCTTTACTTGTAACTATCATCAGTGCAATATTACATAAATTGCTGAACTCCTCCCCTCTGTGAAACCTCACTCACCCAACTGAAAACTTTTCTGCATGTATGGTTCCCACAATTTCCATTTATTTCTATGAATTTTCTCCTTCCATTTTCCAAAGATCCCTCTTCCAGTTCTATTATCTCTCTAACAATATTCAACACTACAGATACAGTTGGTTTAAACTTTGATTTCCATGTTTCAGTAATTGCTTTTTTGGCAGCCAAAAGAATTAAACTTAATAAGATCTTACTATGACTAGGCAATTTATATCCCATGTCACACATCAAAAGAATCATTTCCATAGTTACAACAATGTGCTCACACAATATTTCTGACAGAGTAGTCTGTAGGGAATTTTTTAAATCTGTCAACTCATTGCACTTCCAAAACATATGTTACCAGTTACCTCTTTCTTCCCAATCACACCTACAACATTAGCTATCTGAGGAAAAATTCTTTGACATCTAGTTGGGATTTACAAAACCTATGCAAACACTTCCAAGTAAAGATCTTAAACCTTCTGGACATTTGTTCCACACTTGGAAGCCTTACATATGTCCAGCCACTGTTCTTCTGTAAATTATTTTTCCAGTGTCTCTTCAAAATCTTTCCAAATTTCTTCCAATTGATTGTTAAAGTTATCTTTCAACAGTTCATGTGACCTACTAATTACCCCTTTGTAACAGCAGCTTCCATTCTAGATTCAACTAAAAACTCTACCAGAGCAGGTTTGTCACTTAAGATTCCTCGTTCCTTTTCTCTTTGCCTATAGTCTGATAACAGTCTTTGATATGGAAGGCAGTCTGTAGCCTGAAGTCCAAACATCTTCTTGGCCTCATCCCACTCTATTACCTTTCCTTCTCTAGATATTTGCTCCCAGTACCTTGGCTCTTTTGACATTTCTTCCAGTAAATTCCAGCCCCATGTTGCCCAGTTTCTGTACCAATACTTGCAGTCCATTTTTCCATTTTTGTGTTGGATTGGCTCTCAGATATTTTTCTTCGACATTATGAATATATTATTCTGCATGATTACTATTATTCTCCTTAAAGATCTGCATCCACTCTCTATCAAACTTCTTTCCTGCTTTGTCATCATCATCAATTTCCAGTTTTTAAACAAGAAACATTTTAATTAAATTATCACTTATGACATAGGCAATCATATATTTATATAAATAAAAACAAACCATAGTGACATAATTTTAGTTGCAAACATTGTACGTCACAAACCATATTGTCATAATTGCGGTTGCAAACATTATACATCACTTATAATCCAGTTTACTATCATATATTCGACAGTTAAAATAAATTCCTACCTTAAATATCGACTAAGAAGTTCGACTAGGAATGTTGAGAAGGTCAGAATGTCGCAAACACACTTCCTGTTGCAAATTTGAGCTTGCTCGACATTCGAAGACTAGAGTACGACACTGCACATCACATGACATGACAATTTTTGCAGGGAGCAAGCCCCCTGCACCTCCACCCCTGTGGCCTGCTCCCCCCACAACTCCTCGTATGACCTGTGCATTCACTGAACTGCGACTCGCACAAATGAAGGTTCAGCAACACGGGATTCAGCCAACGGTACTTCAACATCCCGTGGTCGCCAAACCTTCACTCGAAATTGTGATTGTAAACCCTTATAATCCATCAAGTCATTGTTAGTCAAACATTACATAGCTCATTCAAATGCTGACTTCTTCTAATCTTCATTCTTCCTCTGCATGTATTGTTCCCACAATTCCAATTTTTTCCTATGTAATTTGCTCATACCATTTTCTAAAGATCCCAATTCCAGTTGTTTTATCTCTGTTACTATAGTCACTACTTCTAGTAAAGTTGGTTTAGACTTTGATTTCCATTTTCTAGTAATTGCTTTTTTGGCAGCTACCATAATTAGACTCAGCAAGGCCTTAATATGTCGAGGCAATTCCAATTCTGTATCATAGCTCAAAGTATAATTTCTTTAGTTACACCAGTTTGCTCACCCAGTATCTCTGACTGAAAGGTCTAGAGAAAATATTTAAAATCTGGCAACTCACTGTCCCAAAAAATATGTTCTAAGTTACCTCTTTCTTCCCATCACACCTCCTACATTCGCTGTCTGAGGAAAAATTCTTTGAAGCTTACTTGGCGTATAAAAATACATATATAAACCCTTCCAAGCAAAGATCCTAAATCTTCTAGACTTTCTTGTGTATTTGGGAGACATACATATATCCCCCCATTGTTTCTTTCTGAGTTACTTATCCAATCTCTCTTCCTAATCCTTTCTAACCTCCTTCAATTGATTTTTATAGTTATCATACAATATATTTTGCATGCTCTACTAATTATTCCTTTTTTAACAGCAGCTTCTGTTCTAGATTCTACTAAAAACTCTACCAGTGCTGGTCTTTCACCTAGGACTCCCCTGTTTCTTTCCCTTTGCCCATACTCCAATATTAGTCCTTGATAGGGAAGGCAATCTCTATCCTGCAGTCCAAACAAATTCTTGGCCTCTTCACATTCTATTACTTTTTCCTCTTTAATTATTTGTTCCCAATACCTTGGTTCTTTTACCAGTTTTCTCCAATAAACTGCAGCCCCCCTCTTGCCTATTGCCTGTATCCCTAATTGCAGTCATCCCTATCAAGGGAATCTCCCTTCTCCATTCCCATGTTGGCTTAGTTCTTACAATGTCTTCTGCTACTTTATCAATATAATATTCTGCCTGGTTATTTTTATTTTCCTTAAGAATATGCAGCCAAACTCCCAGTCTCTCCTTCTTTCTTGAGCTTACCCCTATGTCATCATCAGCCCTTTCCTCTTTGAATTATAGGTTTCTGCTTGTGCTATGTAGAGGAGCCTTAACTGTGTAGCTCTGAAATAACCCTTCAAATCAGATAATCCCAAATTGCCTTGTTCACTTGGAAGAATTGGCTTTTCTCACTTGACTCTTGTCATCTTCCCTTCCCAGATAAAATCCTTCAGCTCTTTATTAATTGCTATCCACAACTTCTCCACTGTTTGATAAAACTATGCCTAACCTGTGTATAAAACTAAAGGGACTAAATGTATCTTGCTATCCATATTGATATAACAGAGCTTCCAGTCTCAGTTTTTGTATTATCTTTTGTTTAGCCTCTTCCCACATATCCTTTGCTGCCACACCAGAATCATTTTAATCAATACTCCTAAGTACTTCATTTTATCATGTCCCCATAAATATGGATAATGCTGAACCAATTTGTGTGTGGGTACATAATTTACAGCTATTCCCTTTGTTCTGGCTTCATTAATTCTGTATCCCAAAAAGATTTGAAACTGCCCTTAAATGTTCCACAACACTAAAATGTCCTTTTCTGGTTTTATCAGGTATAAAATACTATCATCTGCAACTAGGAACATCTTTTCTTGACTACTGTACCAATTATATCCTTGAATTTCTGAGTCTCTTATTTTTTTTCCAATGGTTCTAAATATAGTGCAAATAGCAAAAGGGAACAAAGACACCCCTGTTTGGTTCCCCTGCTCAAACAGAAATTATATAGATAAAAAACAAATGTGAGCCAACCAACCTGGTGTAAATATCAAAAACAGCAAAAATAAAAAGCAGCAAAATTTATTGAAAAAGGTTAGCGCTTTCGTGGGGTTACCGCTTCTTCAGACCAATATAAAACTATCATAAAATTTCACAAACTTAAAACAACTCCTGATGAAAATAAACCAATCATCCTAGGTTACCAATAAAACAATCAATGCAATTAACATAACCTAATCTCAGTCATTGCCTCCTCAGCAAGGCTGGCTTAAGGGAAACTCCACTATTAAGCCCTGGTTGTTTATATGCTTGTAAAGAAATGATCGACTTTAACTCACACATTTCTACAAAATTATTAAAATCACCCTTACTAGCAGTAGGATGCAACAGCTGTAAAACCCTAAAATTAAAGGAATTATGTCCTGGAAATAAAGAAGCATGATTAGCTAAAGCATTCATCAGCACTTTATTGTGTACATTCCCCAAATGCTCAAGTATCCGTTCCCTTAGTTGTTGTGTAGTCTTGCCAACATAAAAACTATTGCAGAAGCAGCAGGTAGCAAGATATACTAAATTATTGCTTCTGCAGGTGGCTGTGAGCCTAGGGGAAAAAACATGCCCTGTAACTGGATGCGTAAAACAAGGATCTTGAGAAATAGAGGAGCAAGCTTTGCAACTATGACAGGGAAATTTGCCTTTCTTCCCTGGCAACAGGGGACCAAATGTCTTGGTCCACAGCATAAAAGTCTTTTAATGGACATATTATTCCTAAAAGTAAAAGATGGGCATTCTCCTACAACTTGTCCCACTTTACTATCAGCCAAAAGGACAGGCCAATTATTTCTTATAATATTACAGAATTGTTGAATGTTACTGGAATATTTAAAAAAGATTCTTGGAGATTTACTCGTTCTATCACCACAAGCACAATTTGTGATATATCGAATAGATAAAAAATAAGGGGTGCCTCTCCCCTGTTGACTTTTATAGTCCCCCTACTTGTATCTATTATCTGCCTTTGGGGAGATCCTCTTTCAGGAAAGCCTTCATTAATCATATGCATAGTTTCTTCAAAGGTGTAATCATTGGTGCAAAGCCTGGACACTCTTAAAGACCGACCCTTAAGTATGTTGGAAAATTCATGTTGGGGGTGCATGCTGGAATGATGTAGCAACCCATTTTTCCAACAGGGTTTCCTGTACATTTGAGTTTCTAAAAATCCATAGGAATTGTTAAAAATAGTAACATCCAAAAAAATCTATGGATGTATAGGAATAACTTGTGGTGAACCTAAGGAAATCAGAAATACTCTCAAGGTGACCTACAAAGTCAAATAGATCTTCCACACTGACTGCCCATAGAAGAAAAACATCATCTACAAACCTCACATAGTGTTTCATGAGATGTCCATAGAGGTTGTTGTTATAGATGTACTCATTCTCCCACTGCGCCATCACCAAGTTGGCATAGCTGTTGGCGCAAGGTGTACCCATGGCTACACCCAGTTGTTGCAAATAATACTGATTCTTATGCAAGAATATATTATTATATAGAATCAAATCGAGTATAGTACAAATAACTGTCACCATATTATGTGTAAAGCTACCATTATGGGATATGAACAATCTAACAGCATCTATACAAGCTTGATTAGGGATAACAGTGAATAACGTCTTAACATCCAACGTTACTAATAAAACATCAGTCAGGATAGAACCCGATACCGCTGTATATAAACTGGAAAGAAAATCCTCAGTATCTTTTAGATCAGAGGGGGCATTGGGTAACACCTGCTTAAGTTTCATCTCCACAAACATGGAAAGAGGTTCAGTTATCCACCTGTGTCCCTTCTTTATTTTCAGGACATAATTCCTTTAATTTTAGGGTTTTACATCTGTTGCATCCTAGTGCGAGGAAGGGTAATTTTAACAATTTTGCAGAAATGTGTGAGTTAAAGTCGATCATTTCTTTACAAGCATACAAACAACCAGGGCTTAATAGTGGAGTTTCCCTTAAGCCAACCTTGCTGAGGAAGCGATGACTGAGATTAGGTTATGTTAATTGCATTGATTGTTTTACTGGTAACCTAGGATGACTTGTTTATTTTCATCATGACCTGTTTTAAGTTTGTGAACTTTTATCATAGTTTTATAGAAGAAGCAGTATCCCCGGGAAAGCGCTAACCTTTCTCAATAAATTTTTCTGCATTTTATTTTTGCTGTTTTTCATTTCCTTTGGCAGTTGGCTAGCTTGCTTTTTTTGGTTTTTCATTCTTTTTGTGAAGCTATCCACTGCACATGGCGGAATCTCTTGAAGCGAATGCTGGAGTTTTGAACAGTTCAAACAACATCAACTGGTATAAAGAGTACTATTGTACATGATAATATGGATCGATATGTTAGGCTCATTAAAAATCAGCCTAACCCTTTACTGAGGCTAACCTTATCAGCACAAGAGACTGTTGACACTATTGACTTTGATGGTATGTGTGCATTCTTGGAGACTTTGAAACAGCTAGAAAATCTTATGTATAAACTTGAAAGATATGAATGGCAAAGGTTCCACTTCGAAGCATGCCTTGAACATAAAGTCATTCCAATGGGGTTACGAGTGCATAAAATGCCTACACAAGCCTCCAATGAACCAGAGTTGCTTACATGCTGGCAGCATTTAAATCTTGACATATGCTTTTATTATATACAGCTTTTGAAAGAGTACTTTACCCCTATGGAAATGTCACTAAGCATTGAGGTAGATTGCCTCTTGGATGACTTAAAAAACAAATTTTCTGGGGATGACTACACGCTGAAACTGGACAATCTCTGTGCAGAGGTTTCAGCGTATGAGTCTAGGCTACACCAACAAAAACATAAAAAATTACAAAGGGACTTTTTAGATTTTGCAAAGGGTCATATATTCATTTGGCCAAGGAGCGAAGGTACTAATTTCAGTAACAGAACTCAATTACATACTTAATCCAACCAAGTGTCGAATATCACTGCTTGCTCTGCCAATGTGCTTCGTAAAGAAAGCATCAGTATGCCTGTTGTTTTCAGCAACAACTATTTTCATTTCGGACGAAAACTCTGGTTCTGGGGCTAGAATATGAGCTGAAGAGCAGTTTACTTTGGAAAATGTCACACGCTCTTCAGTGGTTCATAAAGTCAAACCTGCTGCAGCTTTAAGTTTGAGCTCATCAGGTGCCGCTCGAGTGTATGGAACAGCATCTGTTTCATTGGATATTGCTGTGCAGGATGACTCTGCTAGGCTAGGAGCCCGCAGCAAGAATAAGGAACCATTTAATTTTAAGGGCTCTTGTGGCTTTTCCCTCAACTCTTTCATGGCCCTACCTTTACCCACAAAGTTGGATCCTCTGACCAGTAGAGGGCAATCGATATTAAGAGACAACAGGAAAAGGAAAGCCTCCAAAGAAGATCACTCTACGACGAGACGCAAATCGCAGATGTCTCGGTTGGAAAAGGATTATTCTATAATTTGTCTGACTTCAATCTGACTTCTACACATTTAGCTGTGCTGAATAAAGGTTTAAAAGTTTGTTCCTGCCTGCAAATCTGATATAACAGACACAATTATAGATATCAGGCTGTTTGCTCACAATGTCATGCTTCAAACTGTATTTCGTAAAGGTAGCTTGTATTTTTTGGACAATAAGCTTCTCAAACCCAGTGTTTACTGCCCTCCACTTGCTGTTTCCTTAGAAGCCTTTATTAATCTTTATGAGAAAGATGTTTTTGATCTTTTTAAGTCAATAGGGCAGTGTTTTTGCAATTTAACTGTGGATGCAACACTAGCCTTACAGAAACTACAGGCTGAACCATCTATTAGCATTAGACCAGCGGACAAGGGAGGATCAGTGGTGATTTTGAATAGAGTAGCTTACATAGCTAGTATGATGGCAATGCTTGATGATTTTAACATGTATAGTAAATTTTCAATGAGAGGTATAGATAGATGTATAAGCACTGTAAAGAATGATTTACAACATTTGCTTATGTGTGGTTTGATTGATAAAGACATATAGGATTCTCTAACTGTTGAAAACCCTCTTATTCCGGAGGTGCATGGACTCCACTAAAATCCACAAAGACATGCACAATCCACCATTGTGTCCCATTGTTTTGGGACGCGGGTGGATAACTGAACTGCTTTCCATGTTTGTGGAGATGAAACTTAAGCAGGTGTTACCCAATGCCCCCTCTGTTCTAAAAGATACTGAGCATGTTCTTTCCAGTTTATATACAGCGGTATCGGGTTCTATCCTGACTGATGTTTTATTAGTAACGTTGGATGTTAAGATGTTATTCACTGTCATCCCTAATCAAGCTGGTATAGATGCTGTTAGATTGTTCATATCCCATAATGGTAGCTTTACACATAATATGGTGACAATTATTTGTACTCTACTGGATTTGATTCTACATAATAATATATTCTTGTATGAGCATCAGTATTATTTGCAACAACTAGGTGTAGCCATGTGCACCCCTTGTGCCAACAGTTATGCCAACTTGCTGTTGGTGCAGTGGGAGAATGAGTACATCTATAACAACCCTTATAGACATCTTATTAAACACTATGTGTGGTTTGTGGATGATGTTTTTCTTCTATAGGGTGGCAGTGTGGAAGAGCTATTTGACTTTGTAGGTCACCTTGTGTGTACTTCTGATTTCCTTAGGTTCACCACAAGTTATTCCTATACATCCATATATTTTTTGGATGTTACTATTTTTAAGAATTCCTATGGATTTTTAGAAACTCGAATGTACAGGAAACCCTGTTGGAGAAATGCATTGCTACATTGTTCCAGCATGCACCCCCCACAAGTATTTTCCAACATACTTAAGGGTCAATCTTTAAGAGTGTCCAGGTTTTGCAGCAATGATTGCACCTTTGAAGAAACTATGCATATGATTAATGAAGGCTTTGCTGAAACAGGATATCCCCAAAGGCAGATAATAGATACAAGTAGGGGGACTATATAAAGTTGACATGGCAGAGGCACCCCTTATTTTTCATCTACTTGATATATCACAAATTCTGATTATGGTGACAGAATGAGTAAATCTGCAAGAATCTTTTTTTTAAATATTCCAGTAACATTCAACAATTCTGTAATATTATAAGAAAGAATTGGCCCGTCCTTTTCGCTGATAGTAAAGTGGGACAAGTATTAGTAGAACGCCCATCTTTTACTTTTAGGAATAATGTTTGTTTGTTTGTTCTTCTTTCGGCTTTTCCCAGTTAGGGGTCACCACAGCGGAACTCTGGTCCGCTAATGATTGGCAGTAGATTTTTACGGTGCCGAGGTGCCAGCTCGACGCCCAACCTTCAATGAAGGCACGCCCATTTCACACATGTCTTTCAAACGCCACTCGACTGCGGGGAGGACATGCAGACTCCACACAGAAGGTGCTCCAGCCGAGAATCGAACGGGAGAACCTCTTGTTGTGAGGTGACAACACTACTGCTGCAACACCGCGGCTTACTTTTAGGAATAATATGTCCATTAAAAGACTTTTATGCTATGGACCAAGACATTCGGTACTCCTGGTGCCAGGGAAGAAAGGCACATTTCCCTGTCATAGTTGCAAAGCTTGCTCCTCTATTTCTCAAGATCCTTGTTTTACACATCCAGTTACACGGTGTGTTTTTTCCCCTAGGTTCACAGCCACCTGCAGAAGCAATAATTTAGTATATCTTGCTACCTACTGCTTCTGCAACAGTTTTTATGTTGGCAAGACTACATGGCGACTAAGGGAACGGATACTTGAGCATTTGGGGAATGTGCGCAATAAAGTGCTGACAAATGCTTTAGCTAATCATGCTTCTTTATTTCCAGGACATAATTCCTTTAATTTTAGGGTTTTACAGCTGTTGCATCCTACTACTAGCTGTTGTTGTTGTTTGTCTTTCGGCTTTTCCCGATTAGGGGTCGCCACAGCGGAACTCCAGTCTGCTAAT
Source organism: Protopterus annectens (assembly GCF_019279795.1). Classification (NCBI taxonomy): domain Eukaryota; kingdom Metazoa; phylum Chordata; order Ceratodontiformes; family Protopteridae; genus Protopterus; species Protopterus annectens. The sequence continues at coordinate 80,682,183 of NC_056748.1, read as the reverse complement.
GATTGGTAGTAGATTTTCACGTACGCCGAGGTGCCAGCTCGACGTTCAACCTTCAACGAAGGCACTCCCATTTACGCATGTCTTTCGAAGGCCCATCCAACCATGGGGAAGAAATGCAGACTCCACACAGAAGACACTCCCTGCACTCCAGCCGAGAATCGAGCGGAAGAACCTCTTGCTGTGAAGCAACAACGCTACCGCTGCACCACTGCGACATATCCTAGTACTAGAAAGGGTGATTTTTAATAATTTTGTGGAAATGTGTGCATTAAAGTGGATCATTTCTTTACAAGCATACAAACAACCAGGGCTTTATAGTGGAATTTCCCTTAAGCCAGCCTTGCTGAGGAGGCGATGACTGAGATTAGGTTATATTAATTGCTTTATTGGTAACCTAGGATGATTGGTTTAATTTCATCATGGCTTGTTTTAAGTTTGTAAATTTTTATCATAGTTTTATGTTGGTCTGAAGAAACGGTAACCCCGTGAAAGCACTAACCTTTCTCAATAAATTTTGCTGCATTTTATTTTTGCTGTTTTTCATATTTGCACCGTGTTGGTTGACTCATATTTGTTTTTTATTTATTTATCATTTGTTTGTGAGTCACCTCAAAGGCTTTGGCAGTTGGCTAGCTTCCATTTTTGGATTTTCAAACAGAAATTATCATAGAGGAACCCACCCAGTTTAATTTTCGCCTCTGATCCCCCATATGTCCTCCTAATCGACATTATAATTTTATCAGGGAATGTAACTGCTTCCATTGCTCTGCTCATAAACTCCCAGCTTACTCTGTCAAATGCTTTACCTGCATCAAGATCCACCATCAACAGTGGCATTTTCTTACACTGAACTTCCCTCTGGATCATTAATGTTCCTTCTGTTAATGTTGTCAAATGTTTTCTCCCCTCCATAAAACCACATTGATCCATGTCTATTAATTTTCGCATCACCTGTACCATTATTTTAGCCATTATAGATATAAACACTTTATGATGATGGTTTAGGATTGAAATTGGCCTGTATAAAGCTGGAACTGATGGGTCTTTACCCCCTTTAGGTATTACAGCCACTACCTCTTTCTTCCAGGATGTTGGTGCTTCTCCTCCTCTTAAAATAGTGTTAAACAAAACCATCCAGATCTTTATCAGCTTTTTCCCTCCTAGCTTCCAAACTTCCACAAGAGTACCATCTATTCCTGGGGACTTTTCTGTTCATTGTTTATACATCGCCATTTTTATCTCATCTCCTCCTATCATATAATCGAGCCTTGCGTATCTCTAACCTTGGCATATTTAATTCTTACATGGGCTCCATATTTCTCTGCTTTATGCAGGCTTTCATAAATTTTCTGAAATATTTCTAGTATGTCTACAGGATCTTTTGTTATCTTCCTTGTTATAGACTCCCTAAGCTTGGTGGCAACCCCTTCTACTTTCTGTTGCCTGACAAGTCATTGCACTAAAAAACTTTTGTGCTCTGGTATTATTGCCCAAAAATTGTTGCTTAACAGCAATCTTTCTAAACTCATGTGTATTATCTAGGTAATCATTTATTTCCTGCTTAGCATTCCAAAATTGCTCCTCTTCATGTTCTGTGAGATTCCTCCTATTCTGCAATAATTTGTCAGCCCCTCTAAATAATTCTTGTTGCTTCTTAACTATATCTCTCTTTCTTTTACTTCTACCCTAATTTTGAACTCCACTTTAATTTTACCCCACTCCCTAACTATATTTTCAGAAGAAATTTCTGTCTTCTCTAATAACTCCTGAATAATTCCCACTACCCATTCCTTAAATTCCTATCTTTTCAACAAATAGGCTGGAAAGTGTCAGTGTTTCATTTTTATTTCATTACCCTGCATTTTTTTAGTTGCTACAGGCACATTATCTGAAACAATTATTGGATATGTATGAAAACTTTCAATTAAATGCACACATTCCTGTGAAATGTAAGTTCTATCTAGCCTAGTCCAGTTTTTGTATCTTGGGGAATAATACGTAACTTCACTCTGAACTCCTACTACTGAAGTCGCATCTTCCATGCCAACTATTTTCCTAAATTTCTTCAAAAATCTACCCTTTTTTGTTATATTTTCCCTTCTGGGCCTCCCAGACATATCTTCCTGCTGCAAATCAAATTCAAGTCCCCATATATATAATATTCCCTGCTGAAAACTGATTATTTCTCCCAGAATTTTCTCAAGGTCCATTATAGCAGTTTTAGGTGGACTATAAGTACATGCCAGTGTAATCCTCCTCCCTTGCCAGTAGCCCCTTAGTACTACATAGTTGCCATTATTACCTTTTTTATCCTCTTCTGTCACTACTGGAGATCATCTTGCAATTAATATAAGTACTCCTCTATCCCTTTGTTCCAGGTATTCCACTAAATAACCATCCTGAAAACCTTTCTTTATCAAATTCACACGTACAGTTGTTTCCAAGTGTCTATCCTTTAGAATTGCTATTTCCACTCTACATTTTTTTAATACAGTTCACTACTCTTTCTTTTTTATATATCTGTGAGACCATTAACATTTAAAGATAAAATTGAATGGGTCATTATGTTGAAAAGTTATTATTCCCACATTTCATTTGTAACAGCTTTTTTGTTAAGTATGTAGTTCCAGCTTTTGTGTTATATGCACACACTAATGTTTGGCAGGTTGAAATTTTATACAGTTGTTTCTTGTCATATTCATTTGAGCTTATGTCACATCTTACAAAACTTTTGTTTTATTGAATGCCCTCAAAAAAAAAAAAAAACAAATATACGCCCAATACACCCCAAAAGCCTATTAACTTAACATCAACACACAAAACTATGTTCATCTTGAAATATTAAAGTATAACCATCCCAATAGGAACAATTGTCCTAAACTGACAGCCACACTCATAGCCTTGAGTTAACTAAAAGGAAAGTTATCCATGCTAAGATGCATAATACAGCCTGTGCTTCTACTAAGTGCTGTGTGGTTTTGCCTTATCTTTATTGTTCTCCCAGAATGAGTAAACATTTGAATACTTTCAGAAAACATTATCTCCTAGCCTTCAAAAGAAAGACATTGAAAGAAAGAAGTATTCTGTGTTATTGCTCTTTTTCAGATTGTCTTCATGGAGACATGAGAATGAGATATAGAGTTCCTTCTACAATCATTTATTTATTTATTTGTTAGAGGACAGCTTTATTATGTCCAATGTTCTTTTTTATTTATTTGCTTTCTCTTAAAATGTGTTACTGGAAAAGCTCACCCAGACTCTGCCACAGCTTGCTGTGAGGGAAGGGTTAGTTTGCTTTTGATTTCTTGTACTTTGTATTACTTTATTGCCTTTTTCTATTTTATACATTGTGATCTGTTTTCTTTACACTGTGTTTTACTTGTATTCTGTTTTTCATTGCATATTAAAACTTGAAAAGAGACCACAGCTCTGTCTCTTGTGAGTCAGACATTTATTTTTCCCATCCTCCCACCCTGTTACTGCTGTGTTCTTAAACATCACTTTCTTTCTGGTTGCCTGCCCCTTATGTTAATTTGACCATATATCTCCTTCCCTGTCTCCTTTCACTGGCTGGTGTAAGAATAACATTATCATTTTGTGAAATCACTACCTTTCAGCTATTTAAATTTATTGGCCATCTCACTGTATTCCATAGTACCAGAATACAAAAAGTGCCCAACCCCTTTCAATCTATCCTTATTATTTTAAAAATAGTGGCTCTCCACTTAGACAGTTAAAAAAGAAGTTATGTACTCAGCATAACGTTCCATGTGTGTTGTTCATCTTCACCTTTATTCTTACTAGATGGATTCCGATCCAATCCTCAAATCTGATTGGCCTTATACACAAGCTCGAGGTCTTCCACTGGCTTGTAGCTAAACCCTATCCCAGCATGCCCCAGGAACGTCTCTCAGATGTTATTTGCAGTTATAGTAATAATAAGAAAAAATTACTTTACAATATTTCAGAGTGCAGTCAAGAAGGTCAGAGAACAATGTTGTCCCATTGTAGCAACTCATTTTTACTTCCAGGAGTAAAAACTGGCAGGGGGAAAGGAGAGTGGGATGTAAGAATGAAGGCGAAGATGGACAACACACATGGAACATTATGGTGAGTACATAACTTCTTTACGTGTTGTTGTCTGATCTCACCTTCATTCTCCCAGGATGGGACAGTGTTCTTAGCACCATCTTTCTTAGGTGGCTCATGGAAGAATATTCTTCAAAATCATGGACATGGACCCAAAAGAGGTCCTGTTCCTGGAGACCAAATTGACTTTGTAATGAGTGACAAAGGTATGTGGTTTTGCCCATTTTGCTGCAGAACAAATAGTATAAATTGTTAGTCTATCTTGAAAGGCAGACAAGGTTGCAGTGGCTCTTGTAGAGTGGGCTTTAACCTTCTGGGGAAGATCTCTGTTCTAAGATTTATATATGTAGGTTACGCAATCTGAAAGCCATTTTGATACTGTCACTTTTGAAACTGAGGTACCTTTCTTAGAGTCTGAGAAAGATACAAAAAGCTGGTCAGATTTTCAGAAGTTCTTAGTCCTGTGTAAATAGAAGCATAATTGCCTATGCACATCTTGCAGATGCAACATGTATTCCACCTTATTCTTGTAATTTGGATAAAATACTGGAAGCTTTACAGATTGGTTCAAATTAGATTCTGAACAAATGTTTGGCAAAAAAGAAGGGTTTGTTCTTAAAGATACCTTATCCTTGTGCAAAAGCAAGTAGGGGGGCTTTATTGACACAACCTGCAGCTCTGACACCCTTCTGGTAGAGGTTATAGCTATCAGTAGAATAGTTTTCCATGTCAACTACTTGAGTTCGCAAGATGATGATGACTCAAAAGGGGGAAAAATTAAATGGGATAGGACAAAATTTAAGTCCCATGGTGCAAGGGGGTCTCAGATAGGGGGCTGAAGTAAGAGAAAACCTTTCAGAAATGCTTTACGCAGTCTATGAGACATTACATTGAGACCAGGTTCAGTGATATGGAAACTAGAAATAGCTGCTGATTGAACTCTTATGGTAGCTGCAGCTGCACCCTTGTCGAATAACCTTGCTAGAAACTCTAGAATGGAAGTGACTGACACAGTAAGGGGATAAATATGGTTCTGAGAAACCCACAAAGAGAAACATTTCCATTTGCTTCTATATATCTTCCTTGTTGATGCTTTATGAGAAGATATTAGTATATGTTTAACTGATGAAAGATTAGGAAACCTGGCTATTATTGGAATCGAAGCAGCCAAGCTGTCATTTTGAGGGTCTGAAGGGAAGGATGGAGCTTTCCTAACGCATGAGTCAGAAGGTCCGGAACTGGGTCCAGAATCCAAGGCTCCTCCCAAAGATGAGGCCACAGGAAGGAGAACCAGATTTGATGAGGCCAATATGGGATGATGAATATCAAGTCCTTTCCCAAGCAATTGGCTTTCTGCAGAACTTTGGGTATTAATGTAAAGGGATTAAAAGCACAGAGGAGATCCGAGGGCCAATTGTGGACAAGTACATCCCTTGGTGACTCCCCCAGAGGGGGGGATAAGGGCAAAGTATCTGCTGCATTTAGCATTCATGGATGTCGCAAAAAGGTTGCAGCAAGGCTGGCCCCATTTGCAGAAAATCTTTTCATCTACTTCCTGTTTTAGGGACCATGCGTGAGGCATCAGAATTGCTCTGCTGAGTCTGTCTGCTACCATGCTGGATTTCTCAAGGATGTATGTTGCTATCAGAAAATGATGGGAGGAGGTCGCCCATTGCCATAATCTCAGGGCCTCTAGACAAAAGTAAGATCTGGTTCCTCCTTGTTTATTTAAGTACCATACAACTGACATGTTGTCTGTCTGTATTGCAGTAGTCCCCAATGGAAGAGAGTCCTGGAATGCTCCTGGAATGCTTGCAACACCAGAAGCACTGCTCTCATCTCTAGGACACTGATGTGCAAATGGGCCTCATCATCCTGCCAGGTGCCTTGGACAGTCTTTCCCAGATAATGCCACCCCCCCACCCTATCTGAGAACCGTCCATGGTCACCGTAGCCAATGGCTGGGGAAGTACAAAAGGTCGACCTAGCATCACCTGAGTGGAGTACAGCCACCAATGAAGTCTTTCCTGCAGGTTTCTGTTATCATTATCTTGTGGGACATTGGTAATTCCTGCATCAACCACTGGGAGGACAGTAGCCACTGAAGAATTCTTATGTGTAGTCATGCTAATGGAACCAGAGTTACTGCTGCCACCTTGGTCACCAAGACTTTCAGAACTATCCTTGCTTGAACCGTTTTCTTTGTGAGAAGACTTAAGATCTGCCTTTGTAGATGTTTAACTCTTTCTGGAGGACGTCTGGCTATCATATTTGTTGAATCCAATTCTGCTCCTATAAATACTACTTGTTGAGAAGGCAGCAAGGCAGATTTCTCGAAGTTTATTGTAATTCCTAGGTGAGAGAAGAGCTGCAAGGTGGTGTCTCTTGCTTTTATTACTAAATGCTCAGTGATGGTGGTTAGGAGCCAGTCGTCTAAGTATGGAAACACCTGAATCCTAGGCATCTCAAGTGTGCCGCAACTACTGCCATACATTTGGTGAACACTCTGGGGGCTGTAGTGAGGCCAAAAGGCAGGGCTGGAAACTGGTAATGACTGGCTCCCAGTCAAAAGTGCAGGTGTCTCCTGGATTGCCTGTTCATTTTTATGTGGTAGTATGCATCCTGGAGATCTGTCAAGCACATCCAATTGTTTTGTCCCAGAAAAGAGAGTATTGACTGCAGTGTTACCATTCGGAACTTGGACTTTTTTTACTGATCTGTTTAGATTGCTGAGATCCAGAATTGGTCTCCAGTCCCCTGTTTTCTTTGGAGTTAAAAAGAATCTTGAGTAAGTCCTGGATCCTATTTGGTCTGCGGGGACTGTTTGGATGATTCTTTTGTCTTTTGAATTTCTAACACTGCTTGTTCCCTTTGCCTGGGTGGAATGTCTGGGATCTTTATCATGTTTGGGATGGGAAAGGAAAAGATAATTAAGTAACCTCTAGATATGATGCTTTGTACCCATTTGTCTTTTGTAATTTTTTCCCAGGCCTCTGGGTACAAAGATAAGAGGCCTCCAACTGCCTCCAGAGATGGACAGACAGACCTCCTTTCAGGAGCGCTGGAAGGGCTTACCAAAGAAGGATTCTCTGTTGCCCTGATTCTGTGGACCCCCTCTGTCGTGTGGTCAATGTCTTCCATTATCACTTCCCCCTCTGCCCCTAGGAGAAGGTTCACCACGTGTGTCCTGGAAAGCTCTCTGAGATTTTTGAAACCACATTTTTCCACCTTTCTGACCTCTGGGATATGGTCTGGTAGCTAGGAAAAAACGGACTCCTACAGCAGACAGAGTCTTTCCTTCCTGTTCACACCTAGTTAGTGTGTCCTTGACTTTGGGCCCGAATAGAGATGAGCCATCGAATGGGGCATTCACAAATAAGATTTAAAAGGTTCTGCAAAGTCACACAAGCGCATCCAGGAATGTCTCCTTAAGGAAATTCCTGAACGCACTGCTCTACTCGCTTCATCTGCTGCATAAGAGATCAGTCTCATGGAGGAGTTGACTACTGAATTTAAGGTAGAGAACTGAGAGTAAACTTTATCTAAAACCCCTTCAACCACTGAGAGTATTTCCTAGCTCTTTCAGGAGGTCTCTCTGTAATCTTGTAAAATGAATAAGGTAATTCAGCGATCTGAGGGCAAAAGTCACTGAAGAAAAAACATGCTTTCCATATCTGTCCATCGCGCAAGACTCTTTGTTTGGTGGATAAACAGACGATGATATCTCGGAGAGTTTCTTCTTGGTGGCTGCCACCACCACCATAGCATCTACTGGGACTCCCTTGGTCAGAAAAGTTTTGTCAGCTGGGGATGTAATAAACTTATTTGGCCTCCTAGGAACAGGTTCCACTGAATCTGGAGACTCCCACATCTTTCGGGAGACTAGATCCATACGCTCGTCGAAAGGTGGAGACACCCAAGTGGAGGAAGGGCGAGATTCAAAGGCCTTGAGGTATATGGACTCCTCCTCTGAAGGGTTGATGGACTTCCAGCCGCCTCCCTGTTTCAGAATTTCTGAGATGTCTGTGAAGGAGACATCCTCACAAGGCGATCATGGGGACCCTTCAGCCTCATCAACGTCCATATCAGACGTGACAGACTCCTCTGGGGAGTCTAAATGCTTCCTCTTACATAACTTCTTCTGAGGGACCTCTTCAGAGGGGTACTCTGTGGAGAAGTTTCAGAAGAGTGGGGGGTACCCAGAGGGGCATGCTGAGGCCTAGGATCTCTGCAGCCTTGTGGATACAAGGGTATAGAGGCAGATACCAGTGTCTTTTGGGGAAGAACATCCGGAGAAGACAGCAGAACTGCCGGTGGAGACAGCACTCTCCTCATCACCTCAAAAGCCCACTGCCCCTGATCCTAGGAGATCCCTGGATCCGAAGAAGCCAAGGGAGTCTTTGACACCAAGGACAACAGCTCCGAGGCTCAGATAGGAGCCAGACTCACTCAAGCTGATGCCTCGAGAGGCAACATTGGATCCAACAATTGTCCAATCTGACTCACCTCCCGGACCTAACTGGAAAGCATTGGCACATAAACTCCTCGAGTTCCCATGGAGCCAAAGATGTCAGAGCAATAGTTGGGGCCGAAGATGCCGAAATAGGTCTCGGCTCCGAAGTTTTCACCAGTATCAGCTGGAGACTTTCTGACTCCGAAGTCTGAGATCGGATTGAACGAGGAATCGGAGCAGAAGGGGAGGACGCAGTCAGATCCGAATCCCTTGGGGTTGGATCCGATAATAATTTGGCCAGTGCTAGAGTCCTTAATAGCCTCTGTACCACTCGATCCACATCATCATCAGACAGGCTCCTGGAAGACCGAGTAGAGGGGGCTGGAGATTTTGAAGGCTGCAGGACAGGAGACCTGAGGGTCGAAGAGAATGGCTCCAAAACTGGGGAGCAGCTCTGACTTTCAACTTCCTTTGGTGTCAAAACTGATGGTGTCGGTGCAATAATTTTTTTGTATCCGATCTGATGATGAATGTTTTGCAAATTTTTTAGGTGGCTCTGATTGAGCGCTTGAAGAAGATCACTTTTCTGTCCCTTTGTCAGATTTCTGAGGAAGGGGATTTTCAAATTTAGAATAACCCAGACCTTCTTGAATAGCTTTGAGAAGGGGGTCTTCAACAGTCCTCTCAGAATAAGTTTGTTTTTCCTCTCCAGAAGAACTATATGTTTAAAAGAATGACAGATACAGCAAGTCTCCTGGAGATGGACAGCTCCCAGACAGTAAACACAGATTGTGAGCCTGTCCGTTATGGACATTTTTTGACCATAATCCCCACATTTTTTAAATCCTGACGGTTTAGAATCCTTAGAAGACATTATGCAGAAAAAAAAGGAACAATGTATTTATCTATATAAATTTTTTTTTTTTTTTGCTAGACAACAACAACAAAAGAAGTTTTTAAGTGAAGGGGAAAAGCCTAACTGAAGCGGGCTAAGTGGGGGAAACAGTTTTCTAATTTAAACAAACTGTTTAGCAGAAATAACAGAATTTAAGTAAAGAAATACAAGAAAAAAGGAGGCTTCGAACCTAAATGGGCTGTAAAAGATTAGAGAAAGCCAGGAAAGGGAGAAATAAGGCCAAACAAAAGACGGCCAGTCAGCAGAAAAAAACATACAAAGGAGGCAGGATATGATAATTAGCACAACAAACTACAACTATCTAAGCTAGAATAACAAAAAACAGTAAAGTTTTCACAGTGAAAGCTAAATATTATACTTAACCAGAGCTAGCAGAGCAGACACCCAATCTTGTTCAGCGGTAAATGAGATCTGTGTGACGTTCCTGAGGCATGCTGGGATAGGGTTTAGCCATGAGCTAGTGGAAGACCTCGAGCTTGTGTATAAGGCCAAGTCAGATCCGAGGATCAGATCTGAACCCATCCTGGTAAGAATGAAGGCGAGACAGGACAACAACACATCTTAAGTTACCCACTTTCATATCTAACTGCTTAGTGCACACTGCAGTGTTTAGGATAACTCTTTTTTTTTTTTTCATCTTACCTTAAACATCTATTGCAAGACCACCAGTTATTTGAGAGCCCACATTCTGCCTCACAGTAGTCATCTTGGAATAAGTACTTCTGTTTTCTTCTGGTGAGAGAAGGAGTACAGGGATATTATTTCCTGGAGACTGTTGATCACCAGAAAGCCTAATAATTTCTTTATAGTTGACCGCTTGGAATCTGTGCTTATATTCTGGTCCTGGTGAGAGAAGGAGCAGAGTGCATTGATTCCTGACTGATTCTGGTTGGAGAGTGAGCGTCTGTGCTTAGCATTCCTGATTGGTCTGGTTGCTATTCAAGGCATCTACCAGAAAAAGGCTACAAGCCTACACACCCTTGCATCATCTCAGACAAGACTGCGGATCACCAAACAGGCTGCGACCTGCTTCTCTTCTTGAGATTGTGCTAACACTTTACTTCTGGTGAGAGAAGAAGCAAAGGAACGTATCCCAGTAGAGTGAAGCTGTGGTGAGACATGGCATTAGTAGCAGCCAGGCAGTAGTCATTCATGCAACTCCCCTCTTTTCATCATTCTTGACAAGCTAATTATTTGTTTTCAGTAAGTACTGCTTGATTTGCTTCTAACTTCAGAATACCTGCCTAAACACTTCATCCTTAAATTTTCAGAGTCTACGTATTAGTTTCCCCTCAAGTGTTTAGCAGTGCTCTGTACAGACTCAGACACCTTGAGTGACATTTTTCCTGTAAAAGCACAACTGAAATTTCTCCAATACCTAGTTGCACACAGGACAATTAGTTTGCATTGACAAGCACTGTCCACATAGTTGCAAACCAGATACTCCTGACAGTGATTGATATTCTCAACTGCCTAATTAATAAAAAAGATTCTGTTGCCATGGATACGAACTTTCCTATGGTCTCCATTACTGGCCTGGTGGATATAGGCTTCCTAAGGCAATGTAGAACTTGCTTCATGTTTACTGACAACCAGTTAATTCCCAAACAAACTGATATGGTATGTGAGAGATGGATTTACACAATTTCACTGGAGGCAAAACTCTCACATAATAGTATTCCTAATGTCAATAAGGTTGTCAGTAGTACACACGCTGTACCTATCATGCACAATTCAAAGCAGAAATATCAACCCACATATTCTGAGGCACTTACATGTAACCTTCCTAAACCACAAAGCCCTCCTACACAAAGTACACATAATAAATACTCTCAGCAGCCCCAAATGCGCTCTTTCAAAACAACACCCACACCAACACATAGAGCTACATCTCATGGAGCCTCTACCTCTAAGCCCATAAGGCAAGCCACCACACAATCCGACATCTAATCATTGGAGACTCCATCGTGAGACACACTGATGTCCCTTTCACCAGGCTGAGTAAGGAGAAAGTTACGGTCAGCTGCTTATCAGGGGTTAGGATCTGCCACATTACACATGCACTTGTCATTGGACCACAGTTACCAATATAACTCTGTCATAGTCCATGTGGGAGTAAATTAACTGAGACATACCTCCCTAGACTATATGACGAGATACATCATGGAGCTCTCAGAATAGGTGTCTCAGGCTGGTATGAGTCTATCATTGAGGAGCATTTTACCTTCTCCAAGGATGATGCCACAATAGAAACAAAAAATGACTGACTTTAATAATTGGCTTAGTTTCTAGTCTCATTCCAAGGGGGTGCAATATTTATCAGCATGGAAGTAGATGGTCAACAGACCACGCTGCTTTGCCAGGGATGGGTCTGCACCTCTCCCCTCTAGGCTTTTGAATATTATTTATTTATTTATTTTAACATTTGTTTACCGGGAAAGTCCAACTTGGGACTAAGCCAATTTTCAGCGGCGGCCTGGGGAGAAACATTCCAAATGCATGTCTTTGAAACGTGGGAGGAAACTGGAGCACCTGGAGGAAAGCCACATAAATGAAGGGAGGATATGCAGATTCTGCAAAGAAGGCACTCCAGTCGAGAGTCAAACTGCAGAACCTCTTGCTGTGAGGCAACAATGCTACCGCTGCACCACTGCCCCATGTATTAACTAAAACACTGTCTTCCCCCATAGTGCCTTTTTTAGGCAATGTCAAACTAAAAGTACTTCCGACATAGCAAATCAAAACCAAGAAAATCTAAAAGTATTACTGCTCAGTGCTAGGAGTCTAAACAAAAACTCCACTCCCTAGAAGCTCTCTTTACCACAGAGAATGCTGACGTCCATGTGGTCACAGAGACATGGTTTAAAACCATAGAGAGCACACCAACAGAGCAAGGTTATAATGCCTTCCACACATTTAGGCCAACTACTTCACAAGCAGAGACTAAAAGTGGTGGAGTCTTTATTTACATCAAAATAAATATACTTCAAGGCTGGTGAAACAAGACAATTAATTTGAACTGCTCCATGTTCAAATCACCATAGGTAAAATCCAATACCACTTCCTTGCAGGCTATAGGTCCCCCTCTATGAATCAGGAAACACATACCATGTATTTAAACTTATCAGAAACACTAACCATACAATCCAATACCATATTCATGGGTGACTTTAATCATCCCACTATTAACTGGGAATCCTATACGACACCAAACATACATGCACAGAGATTCCTGGATTTTGTAAACACAAACTACCTGGACCAGATAGTCAATACACTAACCAGGGTGCAACCATACTGGATCTGGTCCTCACTAATAAGGAGACTGCTGCACTCCCCCTACTGTAATGCCTTCCCTGGTAAGGTCAGACCACAAAATGGTCTCCTTTGAAGTAAAAATAAAGCTTGGACCCCCAGCTAAACTTGTAATATTCAGGAACTATTCTAAGGCTAACCTCCTGCTATTAAGTGAGAACCTAATTAATAGGCTGTATAACAAGAGGAAGAACATCATGGCAAAAATTAGGAGGAGCAGCACCCAGCAGGATAAAAGCACTCTCATAAAACTAAACAAACAACTCAGAGGACAAATAAAGTATACCAAAGCCAAATATGAGATAAGTTTGGCCTTCCAGGCCAAGGACAACCACAAAGCATTCTTCAACGATGTCCATAACCTCAAAGGCAATACACATTTGTGTGCAGAGCTCATTGCAAATGGAGACACCTATATTGAGCCAGAAAATATAGCATACCTTCTGGGTGATAAATGTAGTTCCAACTTTACCCCTCTCTCCACCTTCAACCTTCCCTCAAGAAATATCATCAAATATAACTCCCGCTATCACTAGGGAACAGGTCCTTAATGCACTCTCTAAGACCAAGAACACTGCATCAATGGGCTCAGACAATATCCAAGGATGCCTTCTAAATAGTATGAAACATGACCTATCAGGGCCTCTGGAATTATTTAACTGTAGCCTCCAAACAGGATTCATGCCTAATAATGGAGAAAGGCAACAGTCATCCCTCTCCACAAAGGTGGGCCATCTGCAGACTCTGGAAACTACAAACCCATAAACCTCACTAGTCTTATATGTAAAGCCATGGAAAGAATTCTCATGGAGATGATCAACAGAGATATAGTAAACCTCTGGACACTGGATTTGGTTTCATCATGGGCAGATCATGCCTACTCAACCTGGCGGACTTCTTTGAGAAGGTCACCAAAGCAATGAAAGAGGGCAAAATCATTCACACTGCCTACCTTGACCTGGCCAAGGGATTAGACACAATACCTCACTCAGGCATTGTTGGCAAACTCAAGCGATTAGGTACAAACCCATATGTAGCCCAGTGGATAGCCAACTGGCTCACAGACAGGACCCAGGAAATTAGAATTGGGGAGCCCACCTCTACAAAGAGTCCAGTCACAAGTGGAATCCCTCAGAGACCAGTCCTTAGACCACTCCTTTTTGACCTTTACTTCTCAATCAAGGCCAATGTCAGTGGTCTCTGGCTGACTAAATTTGAAGATGACTGCAAATTAGGAGCTGTTGTTGAATCTCATAGTGAAACAAATGTTCTCTAGGAGGGACTGACACAGACAAACAACTGGTGTCAGAGCCATGGACTAAAACTAAATGCCAAGAAATGCATAATAGTATCCTTTGGGAATTCATCCATCCCTGGTAACTATCATATTGAAAACACACTCCTTAGAGTTAACCCAGTAGTCAGGGACTTAGGGACACACATCTAGCCTTTGACCATCATGTGTGTACAGTAGTGAGGAAATCATTCTATGTTGCTCAACTTATAAACAAAGGTATGGCATCTAAGTCTAAGGAAATCATTGTTCCACTGTATTTGGCATTCGTCAGACCTATCACTGAGTACAATGCCCCCTTTGGTATGTACTTAGCCAGGTATATCCAACAACTGGAATGTCCGCAGTGGATCCTCCTTAAAAGAATACAGGCATAAGTAAAATGTCCTATGCAGACCACCTCAAGGCCCTATCCCTGTCTTCTTTCTCCTACAGGCTTTTGAGGGCCTGGCATACAGAGCATTGTCAGACTCCACTCTGATGGACCTCCTGCATATCCACAAAACAAACAGCACCAGAATTACCTGTTCTAAAGACTTAAACCTTGCCTGTGATATAAATAGGATGTGCTGGAAATATAGGTATGTATCCCAGAGACTACCCTGTCTATGCAACAGGCTCCCCATCCATGTGAAGCAGATTTCCTTCCTAACCCAATTCACGTGCAACTTGGACAATTGGATGGGAAACCGGAAATTCATCCCTTCTTTGGCATCTATGTTTCTAATGGACAGAGGTATCCTGTAAATGGTTGATCTCCCAGGCCCATGCTTATACTTATCAAGGGTATCAGAACTTGTCAGAGATTTGGGATCTATGGCTAGGCTTAAAAAGGCCCTTGTGGTCGTTAGCCTAGTAAACACCTATGACCCTGTGAAATAGATTCATTTCTATGCAAGAATGAGAAAAAGCACATAATTTTTTTCTTGTATCATACTCTTGAACAGACTTTTCTTCTTTTTATTTTTTTATTGCAGTGCTTACATTTCTAAAACTGAACAAAGAGAAAGAAAAATGGAAAAAACAGGGGCACCTGTTTACTTTAATATCCCCATTACACTTGAAAATAACTGAGAAAACTTTACTTTATAGCTTATGGATATCACACACTATACAAATATTAATGTTAAGAAAAAGAAGTTATGTCTTACCATAAGATTCCATCTGTGTTGTTGATCTTCATCTGTTCTTGACTGATGGATTACGGTTCCAATCCTCGGAACCGATATGGCCGTTATATAGCTCGCACCAGCCAAAAAACTCTTGAGCTAAAGGTATACCCATAATGCCTCTGTCTGCATTACCTCAGATCAAGTTTGCAATCTTATAGAGGGAAATATGCAGACATACATGAAGAGAGGAACTTAACCTCTATGAAGACTCTGTCAGGAGTCCCAGGAGGTGAAGGATGGGGGATGGCAAGAACAGATGAAGATCGACAACACAGATGGAAAGTTATGGTAAGACATAACTTTTTTATCTGATGTTGTCAATCGTCATTGATTCTTGAAAGATGGGGCAGAGTCCCCAGCTACTTTAGATCCTGGGTGGCTTATGGAAGAATATTCCTGAGAACCATAGAACCAAAGGTGGCTCTCCCCCTGGAAACCAAATCCAATTTGTAATGAGTGATGAAGGTATGCGGACTAGCCCATGTTGCTGCTGGGCATATCTCATCCAAGGAAGTCCTTGAATGGAAAACAGTTGATGTGGACATTGATCTGGTGGAATGAGCCTTCACTGGTGTTAGCTTTAGATTGTTTTTGTGATAAATGAAAGGTAATACAATCTATAAGCCATCTTGATAAGGTAACTTTAGAAACAGATTTTCCCAAGGTTGTGCCAGGAAAGGAAATAAACAACTGTTTTGATTTCCTGAATTATTTAGTTCTGTTGAGGTAAAAACATAACTGTCGGTGTACGTCTAACAAGTGTAGGCAGTCTTCTCCCTTATTTGGTAAAATTTAGAAACAAGACAGGTAGGTCTATAGTCTGACTGATGCTGGAATCTGAGACCACCTTTGGAAGAAAATATAGATTGGTCTTGAGTGTCACTCTATTCTTACAGAAAATTAAGTAAGGGGTCCTTGAACATAAGGCTTGCAGTTCGGATATTCATCTTGCAGAGGTCAGAGATATAACAGAAAGTGTCTTCCAAGAAATAATCTTCAAGTCAGAAGAAGCTGCTTGTTCAAAAGTAGAAAGTACCAATGATTGTAAATCAACAGTTAGGTCCCATGGGGGTAGAGGGTCTTTAAAGGGAGGCTTTAATTAATTGGTTCCCTTGAGGAAGACTTTACATAGCTATGTGAAATAAAGGGTAGGTCTCTGAAGCCATTATGAAAGTTAAAGATGGCAGCTAGAATGACTTTAGCAGTAGCTGTGGATGCTCCTTTTGTAAAAAGACTGGACAGAAATTCTAACGCTTTCTGTACTGGTGCTGAGAAAGGGTCAAGACCATTATCAAAAGCCCATATTTAAAACATTTTCCACTTACCGAGGTAGAGTTTCCCAGTGGATGGTTTATGCAATACTAGCAATATTATCCTCATCATGCCTGGCAGCTAACGGAATTGGAGGAACCAAATAGTTAACTTGAGGCTTTGAAGATTGGGATGCACCAGTTCCTGAGGGTGAGACAGAAGGTCTGGAACTAAGTCCAGAATCTATGGATGGTGAACTAGATGAGGCCATAGGAAGGGAAACCATATTTGTTGAGGCCAGTAGGGTGCAATGAGAATTACTTGGATTATCAACATGGCTGCTTTCTTTAGAAAGAGTGGGATCGGAGGGAAAAGGAGAAAGGCATAGAGAAGACCCAAGGGGCCAATCGAGGAGAAGAGTGTTTCTCAGGGATCCCCTCTGGAGGAGGGGTAGGGCAAATTAGCTTTTGCACTTGTTGTTTTGGGGTAAGGCAAAAAGATCGCAGCAAGACTGGCTCCAGCAGCAAAAGATTTTCTTCACTAATGTGGGATTGAGAGACCACTCATGAGGCGAAAGAATGCACCTGCTCAGTTTTTCCACTATTATGTTTGAACTCCCTAGAATGTGCATTGCTATCAGAAAGCAGTTGGAGACTATGGCCCTTGCCACACTCATAGGGCTTCTCAACACAGGAGGTAGGACCTGGTTTCCCCCTTGCTTGTTGATGTACCAGACTACGGACATGTTGTTTGATTGAATAGCAACTGTTCCTTGAGGGAGGACAGGATGAAATGCTTCCAATGCCAGAAGCACTACCCTCAACTCAAGGGCATTGATATGTAGATTGGCCTCTATCATGGACCAAGTGCCTTAGACTGCCTGTCCCAGATAATATCCCCCCCCACCCCGTCTGGGAAGCATCTGTGGTTACTATGGCCTTGGGTTGTGGAGGGACAAATGGGCGACCAAGAAGAATTTGCTCTGATTCCATCCGCTAGGATAGGTCCTTTTTGCAGCGGCTGGTGATAAATACTGGATGGCTTATTAGGTGTGTTAGAATGGACCACTGGTTCACTAGCAATGACTGCAGTAGTCCCAAGTGATATCTCAGTAAAGGGACCAGAGTTATCCACTGCTGTGGACCCTAATGTTTGAAGCACTTGGCGAGCTTGTACTTTATCTGTGGTGAGGAGAGAATGGACTTGATACCTTATTTTGTGCAACCTGTGAACAGGAAGGGAGGTTACTCAAGAGTGCGTGTTTAGATGAGCTCCGATAAATTCCATATCCTGAGAAGGATTCAGCTGGAACTTTTATTGACCATTATGCCTAGATTCAAGAACAAATTTAGGGTGATCTCTATTACCTGTAGCAGCAGATGTCTTGTGGGAGTGGTGATGAGCCAGTCATCTAGATATGGAAACACCCAGAATCTGTGCAGTCTCAATTGAGCTGCTACTGCTGGCATACATTTGGAGGACACTCTGGGTGCTTTGGTGAGACCAAAGGGAAGCACCCTGACTGATAATGGCTGGCTCCTAGCTGGAAGTGGAGGAACCTTCTTCAGCGTTTGTCCATTTTTATGTGGTAATACATGTCTTGAAGGTCTATAGAGCACATCCAATCCTTTTCTTCTAGAATGGGAAGTACTGACTGAACCATCACCATCCAGAATTTGGAATGTTGAACAAAATTGTTTAGAATGCTGAGATCCAAAATCGGTCTCCAGTTCCCTATCTTTTTTGGCACTAAAAAGAATCTTGAGTAAAACCCAGATCTTCTTTGGTCTGGTGGGACTTCTTGAATGACTCTTTTTTTCTAGCAGCTTTTGCACTTGTAAGGCTGCTTGGTCACTCTGACTGGGTGGAATGTCAGGGAGCCTTGATTGAGTTCTTGGGTAAAGGGAAAAGGGGATAAAATAACCTCTGGAAATTATTCTTAGCACCCAGGTATCTGTAGTTATAAGTCACCAGCCTGTTTTGTGCAAAGAAAATCTTCCACCAACTGCTTCCAGAGGTAAGCAATCAGGCCTCCCTTTAGGAGTGCTGATAGGGTTGGCCAGAGAAAGACTCCCAGGAACCCTGGTTCTGCAGGCCACCTCTGCCTCTAGGATGGGGTCTTCCATATGAACTCCCCCCTCTGTCCCGAGAAGAGTTTGTACCATGTGTGTCCAGAAAAGGCTTTTGAGACTTTTTGAACCACATCTTCCCACTCCTCTGATTCCTGGAGTAGTCTTATTGAGGAGCAGAAAAACATATGCCAACAGCAGACAGAGTCTTTCCATCTTTTCGCACCTGGATAGAGTCTCCTTAATCTTGGGGCTGAACAAAGATGATCTGTCATTGACAAAAGAACACTTGAATGACTCCGTAAACTCACACAGGTGCATCCAAGTGGGTCGTCAAATAGCAACACCTGATCCAGCTGTCCTAGTTGCCCGTTTGGCTACATGTGCAAAGAGCCACATGGATGAATTAGATATTGACTCCACAGTAGCTAGCTGGGAAGCCACTTTTTCCCTGGACTCTTCAGCTACAGCTCCTGCCAGGGTATCCAAAAGCTCCCTGATCAGATTCTTTTGGAAGTTAGTAAAATACGTCAAAGTTGCATAAATCCGCTTCCCAAATCTGCCCATCACCCTGAACTCTGTCAGGGAGATGAATAGTGGAACTTTCCTCAGCTAGTTCTTTCTTAGTGGCAGTAGCTACCACCACGGCATCCAATGCTAGTCCTTTCACCCAATATTGGTGATCCTCAGGAGCTAAGAGTATCCTATCTGGTCTCTGGGGGATTGGTTCTATTGAATCAGGAGCCTTCCAAGCCCACGGCGTGATCAGCTTAATAAGATCGTCAGCATGAGGAGTCACCTAGGAAGTAGATGGGTGAGCTCCAAAGGCCTGCAAGTACACAGATTCCTCAGAGGAAGGGTCTTTGGACTTCCAGTTACCCCTTTACTTTAGGATTTCTAGGATGAACCCAAAGGAGACATCTTCTAGGGGTGACCAGGAGGGAACCCTCCCCTTCACTGAAATCTGTGTCTTCAGTGACAGACTCCTCAGGGGACACTAGGTGCTATCTCTTACATAGTCTCTTCCAAGGGGGGTTCTCAGTGGGAATGCCTGAGGAGAACTCAGAAGAGGGGTGGTCTTTGGATGGTAATTCTCTCGGACTTGGAGCTCACTGTCTGTGCACTGAGGTTGGGGAAAGGCAGAGGACAAAGGGTGAAATTCCGGTAACACAGGAACCACCTGAGAAGTAGCTGTGGCTAAGGCTCTCTCCATGGCTTGGAAAGCGGTCCCCCCTGAGTAGGGCTGGAAGCCCGGAACTGAGAGAGACAAACTCAGAATGGGGCCACACCCTGCACTGAGAGACCCACCTCAAGACCTGAGCTGAGGAATTACTCGCAGCTGGTGCAGACCGAAGTGGCAAGGTCAGCTCTAAATAAAAAACAGGAGATGACTCAATTCCTCTGGACCAGATGGCAGAAGAGAGATCCCAGGGACCCATCAGTTCTAATGGCACTGAGAGAGTCAGAGCCATGCTCGGAACCAAAGACAAAAGGGTTGTTGGTGCTGAGACGATTGGAGCTTGTGTGGTTGGAGACAACAGTTTTAAAGCCTCTGAGGAGGTCAGAGGAGGAATATATGCAAATGTACAGGGAGAAAATTCCCCAACTCCAGGAGTGAGAGGGCCTGAGAGGGAGGAGGAAGACCCATAGCCATCAGAAACTGGTACACCAACCTCTCATCAAATTAAGAGAGACTCCTGGTGGAGTGAACAGACAATCTGGAGGGGGAATTGGGCCTTTCCAAAAATGGGCTTGGCAGTTGACCCAGAAAGGGGTTGACTTTGGTGGAATATCTTGTCCTGAGAATAAAAAAGAAGTTATGTACCTACCATAACATTCCATGTTAGTTGTCTTCTTCTCGCCTTCTTTTTTGCTGGTTGGGTTCAGAGCCAATCCTCGGCTCCGACTCGGCCATCTTCAAAAGCTCGAGAGCTGCTTACTGGCTCGAGGCCCCCCTATATCCCATGATGCCTGGCGCTAGATACCCAGATCTCGTTTGGTAAGTCTAACTGCAGACATAACAATAATAAGGGAATCCTATCCCAGAATGCATAAATCTTACTGGAGAGACTGCTAGTCAGAAAGAAATAGCCAGAGAAGACTCAGCCAGTGAAAAATCAAGAAGAACTCTTCTCGGTCCACTAGGATAGGGGGATGGAGGGTGGGACGCAAGAAAGAAGGTGAGAAGAAGACAACTAACATGGAACGTTATGGTAGGTACATAACTTCTTTATGTTAAGTTGTCTATCTCGTCTTCATTCTTGCTGGTTGGGACAGCGTCCCTAGCACCTAAAACCCTGGGTGGCTCATCGGAAGAGACTCTTCAGAACAGTGGAACCAAAATCAGCTCTGCTCCTGGAAACCAAATCCAACTTGTAATGTGAAATAAAGGTATGTGGGTTGGCCCATGTAGCCGCAGCACAAATAGATTCCATGTGCAACCTAGCCTGAAAAGCCACCGAAGTAGCTAAAGCTCTGGTAGAGTGACCTTTTGGTTTGACTGGTAATTTTTTATTCCTGAGTTGATATATGAATGTGATGATAGAAGTCAACCACCTGGATAAGGTTACTTTGGAGACCAGAAGACCTTGTTTACCTACTGCATAGGACAGGAAAAGTTGATCTGATTTTCTAATGTCTTTGGTTCTATGCAAATAAAAGTGTAGCTGCCTGTGAACATCTAACTGATGCAACTTATATTCCGCCCTGTTGGAGTGGTTCGGGAAAAACACAGGAAGGTCTATGGACTGATTCAAGTTACTCTCTGAAGAGACCTTAGGAAGGAAGGAAGGAAGGATTAGTCCTAAGAGCAACCCTGTCATTGTGGAACACGAGGTATGGGGGACGGATAGAAAGAGCCTGTAGTTCCGAAACTCTTCTGGCTGAAGTAATAGCTACCAGAAAAAGGATTTTCCAAGATAAGAACTTCAATGAACAAGAAGCTGCAGGTTCAAAAGGGGGCAAAATTAAAGAAGCTAAAATCAAATTTAGATTCCACGGTGGTGGAGGATCTCTCACTGGGGGCCTGAGCAGAGTGGTTCCTTTGAGAAAGGCTTTACACAGCTTATGGGACATGATATTGTTTTCCAACAGTCCAATGTGAAAATTTGAAATTGCAGCTAACTGAACTCTAATTGTAGCGGAAGTGGACCCAGCATGGAAGAGCTCCGCAAGAAATTCCAAAATGTAGTGTACAGGGGCTGAAAAGGGGTCTATACCTTTTGCCTCTGCCCAGCAAGAAAAACGTTTCCACTTACTAGCGTAAGTTTTTCTGGTTGTAGACTTGTGTGATGACAAAAGGATTTCGCGCACAGAGGGGGAGATATCTGGGAGCCTGGCTAAGGTTGGAAGTGGAGCAACCAAGCCATGAGCTGGAGAGAGTGTAGGGATTGGTGCAGCCCGCCCGACTGATGAATCAGGAGGTCTGGAACTAGGTCCAGAATCCAATGCTGCTCGAGAAGATAGCGATGCAGGAATGGGAACCATATTTGTCGAGGCCAGTAAGGAGCAATGAGGATCATTTTGCAACCCAAAACGGTAGCTTTCTGAATTAGCTTCGGGATGAGGGGAAAGGGCAGGAATGCATAAAGAAGTCCCTGAGGCCAATCATGGACTAGAGCGTCTGTGGGGGAATGTCCGGGAAGTGGAAGGAGAGAGAGATGAAATTGCTGCACTTGCTGTTGAAGGAAGTTGCAAACAGGTCGCAGCAAGGTTGGTCCCATTTGCGGAAGATTTGGTCCCCAACTACCTGGTTCAGAGACCACTCGTGAGGCATGAGAATTGCTCTGCTCAGTCTGTCTGCTATGACGTTGGACCTCCCAAGGATGTGCATTGCAATCAGAAACTGTTGGGAAGAGATCGCCCACTGCCAGAGTCTGAGTGCTTCTCAACATAGGGGGTAGGACCTGGTTCCGCCCTGCTTGTTGATGTACCACACTACAGACATATTGTCCGTTTGAACTGCAATAGTCCCAGTAGGAAGAGAGACCTGAAGAGCCTGCAACGCTAAGAGCACGGCTCTCATCTCCAAGACATTTATGTGCAGATGATACTCGTGAGGTTGCCAGGTGCCTTGGACTGTTCTGCCCTGATAATGCCCCCCCCACCCAATCAGGGAGGCGTCCGTGGTCACCGTAGCCACTGGAGGGGGGAGAACAAATGGTCTGCCGTGGAGCACTGATGCGGAGACCATCCACCACGCAAGGTGCTTTTTGCATGCTTGAGTGATTATAATCATGTAAGACATGGGAAGTTGCTGGAAGGACCATTGGGTGAAAAGAAGCCACTGGAGAATCCTCATGTGAAAATGAGCTAGAGGGACAAGTACGATCGCTGCTGCCATGAGACCCAGAGTTTGAAGGACAAACCTGGCTTGAATTCTTTTGCATGCTAATAAAACCTTGACATGCTGATGAATCACTAACACCCTGTCTGGTGGGAGGCTCGCTAACATGTCGTTGGTATTTAAATTTGCGCCTATAAAGGTGATAGACTGACAGGGCGACAATGCAGACTTTTCGAAATTTATTGTGATACCTAGCCTGGAGCAAGTGTCGATAATACAGTCTCTGGCTCACAGAAGGTGATGTCTGGTGGTAGCAGTGAGGAGCCAGTCGTTGAGATATGGAAACACCTGGAATCCTTGCCGTCTCAGGTGAGCGGTAACTACTGCCATACATTTGGTAAACACCCTGGGGGCTGTAGTGAGACCAAAGGGCAGAGCTCTGAACTGATAATGGCTGGCTCCCAGCTGGAAGCGAAGGAATCTTCTGGAGCATCTGTCCATTTTGATGTGGTAGTACGCATCCAGAAGATCAAGACAGAAAAACAAAGTACAGGCCACTGCTGAATTAATTCTTTGTAAAACCACCTTTAATAAAAGTAAGCGCTTTCGGAATAATCCTTCATCAGACATATACTTAAAATGACAAAAGCAACCATATTTAAAAAACAAATCATCCAATCATTTGCTGATAAAAACCCGCCTTTTTTGTAACACAGGTTTAATAGGTAGAACATCATTAAGACCAGGAGGTCTATGTGCTCTTAGGTTTACTATCCACTTGGATTCAGCCAATGCTGTTCTATGTTGAATGTCACCCCCCCTGTCATTAGTTCTAATGTTAACAATGCATCTAAACTTGAAAGTGTGTGTGGGATAATGATTAATATGCCTATACAGAGCATTACTCTCTTGACCTGTTCTAATATTGCTGATATGTTGTAATATCCTAACTTTCAGCATATTATTGGTCATGCCCACATAAAAACATTCACACTGTTCACAGTTGGCCATATATACAAGATGTTGTGTCCTACATGTTGCCCTCCCTTTAAAATGAAAAATTTTAGTCATGTTGGGATGTTTATACTCTATATCACTGTTAATGTATACACAGGCCTTACAGTTTCCACAGGGATGTGTACCCACTCTCATATTGGGTGTATAGCTTTTGTCCAAATGTATCTCTTTACATAGTAAATCCTTAAGGTTATTATTCCTCCTATAGTTAAATGAGGGACGTTCTCCCACTATATCCCTAAGACCTATATCACTTCTTAATATGTTCCAATTGTTTTGAACTATCTGGCAGACGTCCTTTATATTGCTGCCATATGTAAAAAGAAGTTTAAGTTTGTCCTTCCTATTACAATTCGAGATAGTATCTATCTGTCTATTCCTAAAGGGACCTTCCATCCATGGCCTATTCTTGGTCTCTCTGTATAATGTGTTATTACTTACTGCTTTACTAACCATGGTTCTCTCATATCCCCTATCTGTGAAATGTCGACTAAGCCTGGATAACTCCTCATCACAGCAAACATCTTCTGAACACACCCTAGATATCCTACCTACTTGGCTCTTAACAATGTTGGGAAAGATGTGCCTCGGATGCATACTGTCATATGATAACAGTGTATTCTGCCAACATTGTTTCCTGTGTAGTTTAGAGGTGAAACCATATTCTCTCTGTTCCACACTGACATCCAAGAACTCAATTTGAGTAAACGAAGTTTTCACACTAAATCTCAAAAAAGTAGTAGTGGTGTGAAGAAAAGCCAAAAACCTTTCAAAAGTGGATGTGTCCCCATCCCACAGAATAAAAACATCATCCACAAACATAGGTATTAGTCCTTGGTTTTGAATAACAATGTCTTTATAGGACCAGGGTCCATCTACAGACAAGCACAGGGGGTAGCCATGGGCACCCCCTGTGCTAATACCTATGCCAACTTGGTTATGTCGAAATGGGAAACCAAGGAAGTTTTGAATAATCAGGAATGGGGCAAATATATAGTCCTATATGTCAGGTTTGTGGATGATGGCTTAGTCGACATTTCACAGATAGGGGATATGAGAGAACCATGGTTAGTAAAGCAGTAAGTAATAACACATTATACAGAGAGACCAAGAATAGGCCATGGATGGAAGGTCCCTTTAGGAATAGACAGATAGATACTATCTCGAATTGTAATAGGAAGGACAAACTTAAACTTCTTTTTACATATGGCAGCAATATAAAGGACGTCTGCCAGATAGTTCAAAACAATTGGAACATATTAAGAAGTGATATAGGTCTTAGGGATATAGTGGGAGAACGTCCCTCATTTAACTATAGGAGGAATAATAACCTTAAGGATTTACTATGTAAAGAGATACATTTGGACAAAAGCTATACACCCAATATGAGAGTGGGTACACATCCCTGTGGAAACTGTAAGGCCTGTGTATACATTAACAGTGATATAGAGTATAAACATCCCAACATTACTAAAATTTTTCATTTTAAAGGGAGGGCAACACGTAGGACACAACATCTTGTATATATGGCCAACTGTGAACAGTGTGAATGTTTTTATGTGGGCATGACCAATAATATGCTGAAAGTTAGGATATTACAACATATCAGCAATATTAGAACAGGTCAAGAGAGTAATGCTCTGTATAGGCATATTAATCATTATCCCACACACACTTTCAAGTTTAGATGCATTGTTAACATTAGAACTAATGACAGGGGGGGTGACATTCAACATAGAACAGCATTGGCTGAATCCAAGTGGATAGTAAACCTAAGAGCACATAGACCTCCTGGTCTTAATGATGTTCTACCTATTAAACCTGTGTTACAAAAAAGGCGGGTTTTTATCAGCAAATGATTGGATGATTTGTTTTTTAAATATGGCTGCTTTTGTCATTTTAAGTATATGTCTGATGAAGGATTATTCCGAAAGCGCTTACTTTTATTAAAGGTGGTTTTACAAAGAATTAATTCAGCAGTGGCCTGTATTTGTTTTTCTGTCTTGGACTTTTGCTTTGGTACAACAGGACTTTAGCATAACATGATATCTCTGTTTGTGCATCCAGAAGATCTATGGAGCACATCCAATTGTCCTGACCCAGGAAGGGTAAAATGGACTGAAGTGTGACCATCCGGAACTTCGTTCTTTGTGCAGACTTGTTTAGTCTGCTGAGATCCAAAATGGGTCTCCAGTCCCCTGTCCTTTTTGGTACCAAAAAGAACCTTGAGTAAATTCCGGATCCTTGTTGGTCTGCTGGGACTTGCTGGATGGCCCTTTTTCTTAGCAGTTTTGAGACTTCTTGCACTGCTTGGTCCCTTAGATTGGGTGGAATGTCTGGAAGGGACTTGTTTGACCTCAAGGGGGTGCGAACAAAGGGAATTCAATAGCTTCTGGATATGACGGACTGTAACCATTTGTCTTGTGTTATGTCTTGCCAGGCTCTTGGGTACAGCGATAATCTTCCCCCGACTGCCTCCAGAGGTGGGCAGCCGGGCAACCCCTCAGGGATGCTGGAAGGGCTTCTTAGAGAAAGATTCTCTGCTGCCCTGATTTTACGGACCCCCTCTGTCACGAGGGCGGCGTCTGTTATTGTCCCCTCCTCTGCCCCTGGATGGGAACTCACCAAGTGTGTCCGGCAAGGCTCCCTGGGATTTCTGGAACCACATTTTCCCACTCTTCTGACCCTTAGGATATGGTCTGGAAGGAGTGGAAAAATGGACTCCTACGGCAGAGAGAGTCTTGCCTTCCTGCTCACACCTGGTAAGGGTATCTTTCACCTGTGATCCAAAAAGAGAGGAACCATCAAAGGGGGTGTTGGTGAAAAATGCTCTGAAAGGTTCCGCAAAGTTACATAGCCGCATCCAAGCGTGCCTCCTTAGGGCCATGCCTGTGCCTGCGGCTCTACTCGCACCATCAGCTGCATACGAAATGAGCCTCATGGAGGAGTTTACCACTGAATTAAGAGTCGCCAGCTGGGAGGCTGCCTTAGCCTGGGCCTTCTCAGCTGATGGATCTTGGAGGGTATCTCCAAGCTCTTTCAGGAGATCCTTCTGAAGACGGATAAAGTGGCACAGGTAATTCAGGGACCGCATGGAAAAGGTCGCTGAAGAGAACATCCGCTTCCCATATCTGTCCATCGTCCTAGACTCCTTGTTAGGGGGATGAACAGATGATGAAGTTTCAGCCAACTCCTTCTTTGTGGCCGCCGCTACCACCATGGCATCAATGTGGACACCTTTGGTCAAGAACTGTTTGTCCTGCGATGCAGAAATGAATTTGGCAGGTCTTCTAGGGGTCGGTTCCACTGTATCTGGAGCCGTCCACGCCTTCCAAGCCACCACAGACATCAATGGGTCGAAAGGCGGAGACACCCAGGAGGTGGAAGGTCGGGATCCAAACGCATCCAGGAATACTGACTCATCCTCGGAAGGTCTTAGGGTAGTCCAGTTCCCCCTCTGCCTAAGCATCTCAAGGATGTCTGAGAAGGAGACATCTTCAGAGGGGATCTTGGGGACACTTCCGACTCCTCTAAGTCGGTATCCGATGTGACAGACTCGGGGGAGTCAACATGCTTCCTCTTGCATTTCCTCTTGCGAGGTGGCTCCTCCGAATGATCAGGGGAGGCCTCGGAAGAGGAGGATATACCCAAAGGGGTGTCCTGGTGCTCTGGATCCCCACGCTTGGGGTCTGGAAGAGGGGCAGACGCTGATGCAGCCACCCTAGGGGGAGGAGCTGATGGGGTCGATCATGGGAATGACTCAGGGGCCAGTACACACCTCATCACCTCGAAGGTGTCCCTGCCCGGATGCAGAGAGGGCTCCGGCTCCGAAGAAACCAGAAGTCCTCCCCGCACCGAGGGGGACTGCTCCGAGGCAGATGTGGGAGCCGAGCTCACCTGAGCCGAAGCCTCGAGGGGGAGAGCAGGGTCAGACAAGGGTCCGATGCCACTTGCCCCTTGGAGCTGACGAGGGAGTCTCGGCGCCCAGATCCCTCCAGGGAAGTTACCATGGAAGGGATCGGAGCCGACGACGGAACCAAAAGAGAAGGTATCAGCACCAACGGTTCCACGACTCGAACCGCGACGAACTCCGGCTCCGAGCTCATAGGATGAGTCGGAGGAGGAATATCTACAGCTGTGGATGGAGCCGACTCCTGATGAGGAGGGCTGGACAACATTTTGGCTAGGGCCTGTGATTTTAACAGCCTACTGACCACTCTTTCCAAGTCATGGTCCGAAAGTCTAGAGGACCGAGAAGAGTGGGATGAGCAATGACTATGCTCCGATTGGAGCAGGGGTGATTTCGGAGCCAAATGTATCGACTCCAAGGAAGGAGACCTGGATCTTTTCCGACTCTCAGCCGGCTCTGAAGAACGTGTCGGAGCTGACTCGGAGGGAGGGACATCGGTTCCAGCCAGAGCCGAGGTAGATTGTGTGGCTTCACCCAACGATGGCTCCGAACTGGGAGCCGACGGTTTAGGTGGCTTGGAAGATTTCACAGGCTGAGCCTTTGCCTGTGAATCTTGAGGTTTAAGCAAACCCCTCAGAATCAATTTATTTTTGCGCTCCTGCAGGACTCTTGGACTGAAAGCATGGCAGATCGAGCAAGAGTCCTCCAGGTGTACGGCACCCAGACAATAAACACAAGAAGCGTGACCATCTGTCTGAGACATCTTCTGACAGCATGAGTCACACTTCCTGAATCGAGACGGTTTAGGATCCTTGGACACCCTGGAGGAAAACCAAGAACAAGAACGCACACGGAAAGGTTAAAGTAACCAACCAGTAAAATTTTACACACTACAGTTACCACAACCAACTACAAGCACTACTACAACTACTGCAACAAAAACTAAAGATAACTATCACACTAGCAGTGATTAATAAAGGATTTTTTTTTTTTTTTTTTTTTTTTTTTTTTTTAGAAGGAGATAGAGAGAAAGGTTAACCTCTAACTTAAATGGAAAACCTTTCTGAGGAAAGGGAGAGAAGGGGGGAGGGGAAACTCTCTAACTTAAATGAGTTTCTTGGGGAAAGTAAACGGATCTAGAAAAGAAACTAGCTACAATACAACAGTCTAATCTAATGACTAATTCTACACTAAAAACTACAGTTTTGACAAGAAAAATACAATAATAATAAAGTTTTATACGACCTGAGCCAGTAGAACAACCTCGCAGCAGAAGCGGCAAACGAGATCTGCGTATCTAGCGCCAGGCATCATGGGATATAGGGGGGCCTTGAGCCAGTAAGCAGCTCTCAAGCTTTTGAAGATGGCCGAGTCAGAGCCGAGGATCGGCTCCGAACCCAACCAGCAAGAATGAAGGCGAGATACACAACTTAACATCAAAGTTTCAGTTTTCGGTACCAGGGAAATGGTTAAAGGCTGTGGTGCTGTGAGAGATGCCAGTACCGGCATAGTAACTAAAGATGCTGGTGCTGAAGTAGTTGTCGGTGTTGAGGTCATTTTGGTGCTAGTGTTGTTGGCTGTGCTGGTGCGGTAATAGGAACAGGTGGCACTGAGAGAATAGTCGGTGCTGAGGACTCGGTACCTTGCGATGTTTTTAGAACCTTGGATCTTGTTTCTGTAGAATATCCAGCAGAATGGCTTTTATGCTTTTTCAGTGTTAGCACTGATGGAGATGTCAGCACCGAGCAACTGAATTTTGAACCAGAGGCTGGAGGAGACTGGTTGGCCTTGGACAAGGCTTCTTCAAAGGATGCCTTTAGAAGCCCTTTCAGAATAAGTTTATTTTTATGTTCTGCCAGGGTTCTGGTACTAAAGCCCAGGCAGATGGAACACTCAAGGTCGAGGTGCAGAGCACCTAAACAATAGACACATTTTTCATGTTCGTCAGAGTCTGGCATTTTCCTGCCGCATTCCTGACACTGTTTAAATCCAATAGTTGTTTATTTAGATTTACCTGCCATTTTAAGAAGAAAGAATGGGACAGAAGAAGCAAAAGTAAACACACTATAAAGATCCTACCAACAATGGTAGGAAAGATTACCTGTCGGTAAGAGAGAAAAAATGAAAGAGAGAGAAGGAAAATATACTAGCTATGACAGGCAAGAATACCAAGTGGTATAAGGAAAGGGGCAAGTAGTTATGTTAACAAAAGGGTAGACTAAGTTCAGAAATATCAGAAAGAATTAGAAAAAACAATATTTAATGGAAAAATTTAGTTATATATCAAAAAATCCACTTAGCTGTCAGAGCGAATTGGCTGATGCATCTTTCTATAAGAGTGGCAAATGAGATCTGAGGTAATGTAGACAGAGGCATTATTGTAGACCTTTAGCTTGAGAGTTTTTTGGCTGGAGCGAGCTATATAATGGCCATATCGGTTCCGTGGATCAGAATTGTAACCCATCAGTCAAGAATCAATGAAGATTGACAACATCAGATCAAATGTTTGTTTTACTTACAGTTAACTCTTTTTTCCTCTTCTCCTCTCCAAAGTGTTCCTCCAAACATTAATGACATGGAGCAGAGCATATGCTTTAGAGTCCCCTATAAGTTTAACAAAGTCAAAAAAGTCAACTATTTCCAAGTTTTCTTGTTCTGTCATGTTTCACAAATATAATCAATGCTTTATAATCCCATATTTATTTGTGAGTTTCTGGCTTTATTCCTGTTTATATCCATCTCCCAAATCCAGTCTCCGCTTCCTTTCTATCATACTTTCAGTTCTTCTAATCAACTGTTGTGCTTTTTTCTGCCTCTCAAGTATTTTCTTTTGGAACACTGGAAAAAGGTTTCACTGGTACAGTCTCTTTGTGGTTTTTATTACCAGAAGAACAAACAGCAGTACCTCCTTCTGTTTCACAGCTTACTTTTTGTTGGACAAACTTTTCTAGTCCCTCCTTTGCATGTTCTGCATCAAACAATGATTTTGACCCTGCAGGAAAGAATATTCTGAAGATAGCTTTGAACCTCATGCCTGCTTCTTAACATTCCATTATTAGTAAAATAAATCTACTCCTGTTCTGCCTGGTGTACAGTGAATAATTATTTTCCACAAACATTCTACCATCTCCCACTTTTAGTACTTTGTTCTTCTCCTACAGTTTTTCAGAATCAACTCCTTCTGCTGGTAGGATTTCATCCTTACTATTAAAGGTCTAGGCTGTTTTCTCATGGCAAGGTTTGGAGCATACACACAATGTGTCCTTTCAATTAACAACTCCTGCTGTGGAATACCAGTCCAGATGCGTATTTGTGCTTTCATAAAATTAACACAGTCTGTTCCTTCCAACTTCTGTGGTACAGCAGAAAATCTCAGGTTTTCCCTGCATATTCAGTTCTATAATTTTATGATTTTTTGAAACATCTTTTCTTGAGCAGTCTCATATTCAGCCAGCCTTTTCTTCATTTCAACTTCTGATTTTTGCAGTTTCATCACCTCTTCGGAATATCTGTTTAAAGCTTCGTCTATTTTACTCAGTCTTTTGTTATTTGAGTTGAAATACTCCATCAGTGTTTTATTTATTTTAATCAGCTCTGAGTACATTTGACTTTTTTTTTTTTCTTCTAGGTTACTGGGAGTCATGTCTTACACCAGAGCTGCAGCTTGCACCGCTTTTTGCTGAACAGCTGCAAAATTTTTCCAGTCAGTGCTTCTGACTCACCTTTTGTGGTTGATTTTCTTTAAGGTTCTCTGAATGTATTTTTGCTTGCATCCAGGCAGTATACTTACTAGCCAGTTATTGAAATTTACCCCAAAAACTAGTTCACTGGGTCTCTTTCACTGAGTTTCTGTTTTCACACTGGGAAAGCTGAAATTAAGCTGTTACTCAATGTGTAGCCATCTTGGAAGCCCCCATCTATTTCCATTTTGAACCATAATTTTCTGGTGTTATGTATATGAGCCTTAACTGTGTACCTCTAAAATATGCCTTCAAATAAGATAATTCAAAACCACCTTGTTCTATTGCCACTATCAATGTATCCCACTTACCTCTTGCCTTGCTCCTCTCTCAGATAAAATCTTAAAATCTTTTTATTAATTTTTGTGCACAACTTCTCCTCTTGTTGATGGAAATATGCCTAATCCATATGTAAATCTAAAGGGAATAGAAACAGTTTCACTGCTTGTATCACACTATCCATATCAATAAACAAGAGCTTCCAGTTTCTCAGATTTTATATTACCTTTTGTTTAGTCTCTTCCCACATATCCTTAGATCCCATAACAGAGGTATTGTAATTCATAATCCTAAATACTTAATCTCATCATGTTCCCGTAAATATGGGTATTGCTGAACCAATTCATGTGTGGACATGTAATTTATGGATACAGCTGTTATTCTGTCTTCACTAAAAGACTTGAAACTGTCTAAAAATGTTCCACAACACTGAGATGCCCTTTTATGGATTTATCAGGTGCGCAATAATATCATCTGCAAATAAAGCCAAGTTTTTTGATTATCTTACCAATTGTATTCTTCCATTAGCAAGTTCCTTATTTTATTTGCCGATGGCTCTAAATATAAAGCAAAATACAAAGGGGAAATAGGTTTATAGAATCACAGGTTCATAGGTAAGTACTAGGCTAGCTGTCCTTGTGAGCCATTTTAAGCCTAGCCAGTTTCCCTTTCTGTGCTCAAATTAACCTATCTCATTTAGTTAGAGATTGGTCTTACTCATCCCATGGTCAATAATTACGTTTTACCCCAATCAGAATGGGATCATACCACAGATAATTTGAGGGGAACCGTGCATAGGATAAAGAATTCAGGAGCTGCCTCTGTCCACTAGTAGTACAAGGGGGATGTCCTGTGGTAAATTTTCTGTTTCCCATCCATAGATCCCCTGCCTAGTTCTTCTGTTCAAACATAACTTATCAGAGAGGAATCTTCCCACTTTAATTCTTGCCTCTGATCCTTCATATAGACTCCTAATTAACTTTATTATTGTATCAGGGAATGCCATTGTAGGAGGAAGTCAGGAGTGTCAGAGAAGTATGTAAGAGTGGTACAGAATATGTACGAGGGTAGTGTGACAATGGTGAGGTGCAGTGGGAATGATGGATGAATTTAAGGTGCAGGTGGGATTACATCAAGGATCAACTCTGAGCCCTTTCTTATTTGCAATGGTGATGGACAGGTTGACAGACGAGATCAGACAGGAGTCCCCGTGGACTATGATGTTTGCAGATGACATTGTGATCTGTAGTGAGAGTAGGGAAGAGGTGGAGGAGACCCTGGAGAGATGGAGATATGCTCTAGAGAGAAGAGGAATGAAGGTCAGCAGGACTAAGTCAGAATATGTGTGTGTGAATGAGAGGGAGGACAGAGGAATTGTGAGGATGCAAGGAGTAAAGGTGGTGAAAGTGGATTAGTTTAAATACTTGGGATCAATAGTTCAGAGTAATGGTGAGTGTAGAAGAGAGGTGAAGAAGAGAGTACAGGCAGGATGGAGTGGGTGGAGAAGAGTCTCAGGAGTGATTTGTGACAGACGAGTACCAGTAAGAGTAAAAGGGAAGGTCTACAAGAGGGTAGTGAGACCAGCTATGTTATATGGGTTGGAGACAGTGGCATTGACAAAAATGCAGGAGTTAGAGCTGGATGTGACAGAGATAAAGATGTTAAGATTTGCACTGGGTGTGACAAAGGTGGACAGGATTAGGAATAAGTATATTAGAGGGTCAGCCCAGGTTGGAAGGTTTGGAGACAAAGCCAGAGAGGCAAGATTACATTGGTTTGGACGTGTGCTGAGGAGGGATGCTGAGTACATTGGGAAAATGATGCTAAGGATGAAGCTACCAGATAACAGGAAAAGAGGAAAGCCTAAGATAAGGTTTGTGGATGTGGTGAGACAGGATATGCAGGTGGTTGGTGTGACAGAGCAAGATGCAGAGGACAGGAAGAAATGGAAACAGATGATCCACTGTGGCGACCCCTAATGGGAACAGCCGAAAGAAGATGATGATTGTATCAGGGAATGCAAATGCCTTCATTGTCCTCCTCATAAAGTCTCAGTTTACTCTACAGAATGATTTTTGTGCATCAAGACCCACTATCTTCAGCTGTATTTTCTTACAGTCTACTTCCTTCTGGATCATCATTGTTCTCTTAATGTTGTCGCCTCTAGAAAACCACATTGATCTATATCTATCAATTTTATCAACATTTTTGCAATTTTTTTAGCTAGTAGAGACATAAACACTTTATAGTCATAGTTTAAAATTGGAATGGGTCTATATGAATCTGGTTTTGCTGGGTATTTACCATCTTTAGGTAATACAGTCATCATAGCTTTCTTCCACGAAGTTGGTATTTCCCCTCCCTTTAAATACTGTTAAATAAAATCTTCCAGATCTTTGTCACTTTGTCTCCTAGCTCTCAAATTTCCATAGGATTATCATCTGTTACGGAAACTTTCCTGAAAGATTATGTATCATTGTTTTTATCTCATCTCCTCATATCTTAATTGTTAGTTGTTGAGCCTCATATACCTTTAAGCTTGGCACAATTAAGTCTTCCACAAAGATTTCCACTTGTGCTCTTTCTTTTTTTTCCACATTTCTCTACCTTATACAAATTTTCATAAGATTTCCGAAATATCTCTAATACCTCTACAGGATCTCTGGTTATTTTTCTTGGTGTAGGCTCCCTAAGGTTGTCGACAACACTTTCTACTTTCTGTTGATAAAAATTTTGTGTTCTGGAGTTGCTATCAAAATAGTTGTTTAACGGCAATCTTTCAAAACTCATGCACATTATCAAGATACTCCCTTTATTTTCTCTTGAGCAGTCTGCAGTTGCGACTCTTCTTGTTCTGAGAGATTCCCCTTATTTTGCAATACTATAACCTCTGTCAGCCACTCTAAATAATTGATATTAACTTCTTAACCATATCTCTTTCTCTTTTATTTTTTTCCTATTTGTAAACTCCATTTTCATGTTTTTAAACACCTTTATTTAATTATCACTTGTGACGTAGTCAAATTTACATTTCTAGAAAAGTAATCAAATTGTATTAAATTAACATTAACAAACATTATACTTCACATATATTGCTATATATATATAATATAACCTAAGCAACATTACATTCATTATTCAATTCCTGCCCCTTTATTAAACAAGAAGCATCATTATTAAACCATCACTTATGACATAAGCAATCATACATTTATATACATTAAAAACTCAGAAACCAATCGTAAAACTAATAAAAAACAAAACAACTGACGAGAAGCCGGTCCAAGGTACACTATAAAAGGTTTATTACAGGATACAATAAACTATATAATCCAAATCTTTAAGCACAATGTAGATACACTAATACAAACGCTTCTCGTTTGCACTAAAGCAAACTTCCTCAGAAGACCTTGTAATTAGAAACACTACAAGTTTAAATTAGTATTACTAGTGACATCACAACTACATAATTATGCTGCTGTTCAAACTTTAAAGATGTGGTGCTTTAAAATAACGAACCACTCAGTTTAATCAAAAACACACTTTAAAATTTCATTATACCAAATATAATATACATGTTATTATAACATTTTAAAAATAACCCTAAATGTAGTACTTATAAACTATAAAAATGTATATGTATACAATATATCCATCTATACCATTATATATAAAATCATAAATAAAAAATGTGTATGATAACCGTTCCCTTAAATTCTGTATGGCTTTTCATGTTCAAAGGTACCTAATAATAAGGTTCAACAAGATATTTAACCACAATTGCCACTGTGTACTGTAAAACAAGTAAACTATCTACACGTATTTCTATTTTTTAAAATGCAACTAACTGAACACATATCATTCAACCCATGCAGTCTACATGCATCAAGTCTGATTTGCCATGTTAGTCCCAATTCTTCTAAACATACCCCCTCTCGGGGGTATGTTTACTTGATCTATTGCCATGTATGCAAAACTATGGCCGGGTGAGGTATGTACATGCTTTGCTAATGCAGTATCCATTTTACCTTTATTTATAGCATACTGGTGTTCATACACTTTCTCTCAGAGTTTACATTCCGTTTTCCCAATGTAAAACGCGTCACACTGCTTACACTTTGCAAGATAGACTATAAGTTTAGACTGACAGGAAAATTTAGATCTCAACTTATATTTCAAATTATTGACAACAAAATTATTGAAAGTTTCCATATACTTACAATAATTGCATGCTTCACATTTAAACATGCCAGTTGTTTTTGTAGTTTGAAACTTCAATGATTCAAAAACATTTTTCATGTTCCTGCCCCTTCTAAAGGTTGTACGGGGTGTGTCACCCAATCTATCCCATAACATTGGAAATTATTTAAATAAATTCCAATTTTTCTTTAAAATACCTGTTACTAGGTGGCTGTCACAGGTAAATGTAGTGATGAAATTTGAACTATAGCTATTAACGCTACATGATACAACCTTTTCATTTTTGTATGTAGAGGTTACTATTTCAAAAGGCTCACTTGGGGTATCCATTTCTATGTCACATTGAATTTTTACCGATAATATCGGTGAAGAAATTCCATTCATCCTTTTGCCTGTAACCTCGTCAGTCAACTTATCGATTAAATCTTCAGGATAACCTTGGTCTAGAAACATAAGTTTAAGACGATTGCATTCAGCATAAAAATCACACAACTGTGTATTAATCCGGGCCGCTCTTACTAATTGGCCTTTCACGACTGAGCGTTTTTGATGGAAGGGGTGGCAACTTGAAAAATGGAGAAAATCATTTGAATACATAGCCTTCCTATGTATACTTGCCTGGAAACAGTGTGAGGTTCTATTTTTTACAACCAATAAATCAAGGTATGCTATTTCTTCTGTACTAAACACTGAAGTGAACTTAAGGAAATCAGTTGTACCATTGAAATAATGCAATAAATCAGACCCTGTTTGGGCGGAACCCTTTACCAGAATAAAGATGTCATCCAAAAATCTGGTATAGTAAATTACTTTGTTGGTTACATTGAAGTTGTTAATCACATACTCCCTCTCCCACTCGGCCATAACAATATTGGCAAAACTCCCCCCGCAGGGGGACCCCATGGCAATACCAGACGCCTGCAAATAAAAAGATTCCTCAAACATAAAATAATTTTTTGTTAACACCAAATCTAGTAATTCAATCATTAGACTAATCTCACAATTGGTTGCACCATTCTACTTTAGTCTGGAAACTGTCCAGTCCATACCCACAGAATGGGAAATACAAGTATAGAGGTCCTTGACATCTATTGTAAGGAAGTTATAATCATTGCTATACTCAATTTTATTTAAATCCACAAGGAAGGACCATGAATCCTTGCACACTTGAACCTCTGGTTTTAAATGCCTTTTTAACAAATCATCCACAAATTTCGCTATAGGGTATGTAGGTGAATTTCAACCATCAACTAATGGTCTCAAAAGAGGTGAAGTTATACTTTTATGTAGTTTTGGAATCCCAAACATATAAGGATAGCGTGAGTAAGAAACAGAAAAATAATTATACATTTTCTGATCGATGCTGCCATCAATAAACAAATCTTTGATACACTTATTGATTAGCTGATAGGCCCCGTTCACCTCTGAGCGTGAGCTTGGTTTATAGGCTGATGAGTCAAGTAACTCCTCCATACGTAAAACATAATCGCTGGTATCAAATATTGCTAG
This sequence comes from Protopterus annectens, assembly GCF_019279795.1. NCBI lineage: Eukaryota > Metazoa > Chordata > Ceratodontiformes > Protopteridae > Protopterus > Protopterus annectens. The sequence goes on along the minus strand of NC_056748.1, from coordinate 80,644,684 downwards.
CCCACCACCTTTATCTGGTTTACATACCCTTATTCTCTGAGTTTTGATGAAAGATAAAATTTCTTTTTCATCATTCGAAATGTTGGGTTTAAAAACCTATTAATCTGAACGTGGAATCTGCCTAATGTCCAACTCACAGATTTGCTCAAATGTTTGTAGGACTGGGTTCAAGGGTGGATTAAAAGTACTTGAGATAAAAAAGGGGTCGGGATGTGACATAGATTTACCCATCATCAAAACTAAGTTCAACTTCCTCACAAATAACTTGATGTCAATAATTGTTTTCACAACGTCTAATTTCTAGGTTGGTACAAAGGTGTACCCCTTTGACAACAAGTCAGCCATATCTCTAGTGATATTAGAACTAGAATAATTGTAAATTTTAAAATCGCCCTTACTGTTGGATATTACCAATGGGTTACAGGGGGCATTACAAACTAGTCTTTGGCTGATAGAGTCAGGCTCATCTAACTCACCCTGAACACTGTTGGTTGAATAATGGTCAAAATTAGAAACCACATCATGTACAACAATGGTATTAAATTCAACAGTGATATTGTTTCCTCTATGTACACTCATACTGTCCAACCCAACAGTGGGATGTTCCTGGTCAACTACATAGTCAACCGTATTCCAACCAGAAGGTACTTCCGTTGTTATTTCCTCCATCTCTTGTTCCTTTTGTTTCTGTTGTTCTGGTTGTTGTTTGTGGAAAAAGTTCTTTGCTTCGGTTTTGCCCCCATATAATTGTCCCCTTGAAAAAACGAGTTTTGATTTTGTTGATGTGAATTGGCTTTAACCTTAGGGTTGCTGGTGTTATTACGAATTTTCTCACTACGTCTAATGGCTATATCATCATCTAAGATAGACTGATTACTGCAAACACCCAGTTCTTCACCGGTAGACAATACTTCAGTACTGTCAACTGGATGGTTGGGATTTAAGTTGGGGGCAGCATTCTCGAAACCTGTACTATCCAAAATGTTACTGTGCATGTTAAAATTGGATTTGGGCCAAACCTGGGCTGGAGATGGTTTAGGGTAGGCAACACCCTGTTCATAGGCTTTTAAATCTCTGTCCAATTTTTTAATTTTATTGAATTTCAATTTCGCCATGTGGTCATTTATACTTGAAAATATACGACCGTATTCAAACTTGTAACGGTCAAAATTAAGGTCTCCCTTAATTTTATGGTCTAAATCAGTCGCAAGTTTTGATAGATTTTCTGCCCATAAGTTGTAATGCTTGATGATAATTTCTAAGAGCTCAAAGCCCTGACGGTCAAATAAATTAATTAAGTCCACATGGAAAGGTGACCCTGCTTCCAGTCCAGTAGGAAAATTATGACACCTAAGACCTTTTGGAACCACTTTGAATTTTAAACATTCTTGAAAATGAGCAATTTCAAGCTGTAATTTTTTGAATTTTACCAAATAGGAATCAAACCGTTTTAAATCTGAAACAATGGTAGATGAAATATTATTACCTCCGTCCTTTTGAACTGCTAACACAGTTTGAGGGATGCAAGAAAAGGTGATTTTTTCAGCTAACCATGAATCCAGTGATGGCTGAGCGGGATTGGCGTTCTTCAACTCCTCAATCCTATTATTGCCGTTGTTACCCATTGTAGGTGGTGCAACAGTTACCGGTACTGTAGTAGCAGGAAAACAATGTTGCAACTGATTCTGTTGCAAATTAACATGTCTGGATCCTGTACTGGTAAGGCTGTTGAAAGCAGGTGTCCGTTGTTGTGATTGAATAAACAACGGAGACACATAGACAGGGTTATCATTAATTGAACAGTTATTTATCGTTGGAACAGAAGCCCGTACAGGCATTGAATGTGGGTAAACTTGATTTATAACTGGTAAGCCCTCTCCTGGTCGACCACTGTTGGTAATAACAGGCATAGTGGAAAGACCTGAGCCGGAAATACGACTATCCGGGCTGATGGAAGAATATGTCAGGACCGGTTCCTGACACACCAGCCTGAGTTTTCAGTATGTCGTGTGACACAACTGCGAGTCAAAGCTTGTTTTCCACGGTAGGCAAAGGTTTACAAATGAGCAGCCAGGATATTGGAGTTGATACTGCCGTAATTGGCAACACTTAAGGCAGCCCTAATAATAGTAATGAGGGTAAAAACACTGGCAAAGTAAGAACTGGTAATGCCGGCAACAATACAGACACCTTGTATGATTCATTTTCTACCCAGATCGAGTCTATTATGAAGAGACTCAATGAAATGGACAAGAACCAATGCTTTCTCCACAATCAAATTCAACCGGCGACTGGCAGGCCGATGTGTCAGGAACCGGTCCTGACATATTCTTCCATCAGCCAGGATAGTCGTATTTCCAGCTCAGGTCTTTCCACTATGCCTGTTATTACCAACAGTGGTCGACCAGGAGAGGGCCTACCAGTTATAAATCAAGTTTACCCACATTCAATGCCTGTACGGACTTCTGTTCCAACGATAAATAACTGTTCAACTAATGATAACCCTGTCTATGTGTCTCCGTTGTTTATTCAATCACAACAACGGACACCTGCTTACAACAGCCTTACCAGTACAGGATCCGGACACGTTAATTTGCAACAGAATCAGTCACAACATTGTTTTCCTGCTTCTACAGTACCGGTAACTGCTGCACCACCTACAATGGGTAATAACAGCAATAATAGGATTGAGGAGTTGAAGAACGTCAATCCCGCACAGCCGTCACTGGATTCTTGGTTAACTGAAAAAAATCACCTTTTCTTGCATCCCTCAAACTGTGTTAGCAGTTCAAAAGGACGGAGGTAATAATATTTCATCTACCATTGTTTCAGATTTAAAACTGTTTGATTCCTATTTGGTAAAATTCAAAAAATTACAGCTTGACATTGCTTATTTTCAAGAATGTTTAAAATTCAAAGTGGTTTCAAAAGGACTTAGCTGTCATCATTTCCCTACTGGACTGGAAGCAGGGTCACCTTTCCATGTGGACTTAATTAATTTATTTGACCGTCAGGGCTTTGAGCTCTTAGAAATTATCATCAAGCATTACAACTTATGGGCAGAAAATCTATCAAAACTTGTGACTGATTTAGACCATAAAATTAAGGGAGACCTTAATTTTGACCATTACAAGTTTGAGTACGGTCGTATATTTTCAAGTATAAATGACCACATGGCGAAATTGAAATTCAATAAAATTAAAAAATTGGACGGAGATTTAAACGCCTATGAACAGGGTGTTGCCTACCCTAAACCATCTCCAGCCCAGGTTTGGCCCAAATCCAATTTTAACATGCACAGTAACATTTTGGATAGCACAGGTTTTGAGAATGCTGCCCCCAACTTAAACCCCAACCATCCAGTTGAAAGTACTGAAGTACTGTCTACAGGTGAAGAGCCAGGTGTTTGCAGTAATCAGTCTATCTTAGATGATGATATAGCCATTAGACGTAATGAGAGAATTCGTAATAACACCAGCAACCCTATGGTTCAAGCCAATTCACATCAACAAAATCAAAACTCGGTTTTTCAAGGGGACAATTATATGGGGGCAAAACTGAAGCAAGAACTTTTTCCACAAACAACAACCAGAGCAACAGAAACAAAAGGAACAAGAGATGGAGGAAATAACAGCGGAAGTACTTTCTGGTTGGAATACGATTGACTATGTAGTCGACCAGGAACATCCCACTGTTGGGTTGGACAATATGAGTGTACATAGAGGAAACAATATCACTGTTGAATTTAATACCATTGTTGTACATGATGTGGTTTCTAATTCTGACCATTATTCAACCAACAATGTTCAGGCTGAGTTAGATGAGCCTGACTCTATCAGCCAAAGACTAGTTTGTAATGCCCCCTGTAACCCATTGGTAATATCCAACAGTAAGGGCGATTTTAAAATTTACAATTATTCTAGTTCTAATATCACTAGAGATATGGCTGACTTGTTGTCAAAGGGGTACACATTTGTACCAACCCAGAAACTAGACGTTGTGAAAACAATTATTGACATCAAGTTATTTGTGAGGAAGTTGAACTTAGTTTTGATGATGGGTAAATCTATGTCACATCCCGACCCCTTTTTTGTCTCAAGTACTTTTAATCCACCCTTGAACCCAGTCCTACAAACATTTGAGCAAATCTGTGAGTTGGACATTAGGCAGATTCCACGTTCAAATAATAGGGTGGTGAAACCCAACATTTCAAATGATGAAAAAGAAATTTTATCTTTCATCAAAACCCAGAGAATAAGGGTATGTAAACCAGATAAAGGTGGTGGGCTAGCAATATTTGATACCAGCGATTATGTTTTACATATGGAGGAGTTACTTGACTCATCAGCCTATAAACCAAGCTCACGCTCAGAGGTGAATGGGGCCTATCAGCTAATCAATAGGTGTATCAAAGATTTGTTTATTGATGGCAGCATCGATCAGAAAATTTATAATTATTTTTCTGTTTCTTACCCACGCTATCCTTATATGTTTGGGATTCCCAAACTACATAAAAGTATAGCTTCACCTCCTTTGAGACCATTAGTTGATGGTCGAAATTCACCTACATACCCTATAGCGAAATTTGTGGATGATTTGTTAAAAAGGTATTTAAAACCAGAGGTTCAAGTGTGCAAGGATTCATGGTCCTTCCTTGTGGATTTAAATAAAATTGAGTGTAGCAATGATTATAACTTCCTTACAATAGATGTCAAGGACCTCTATACATGTATTCCCCATTCTGTGGGTATGGACTGGACAGTTTCCAGACTAAAGCAGAATGGTGCAACCAATTGTGAGATTAGTCTAGTGATTGAATTACTTGATTTGGTGTTAACAAAAAATTATTTTATGTTTGAGGAATCTTTTTATTTGCAGACGTCTGGTATTGCCATGGGGTCCCCCTGCAGGGGGAGTTTTGCCAATATTGTTATGGCCAAGTGGGAGAGGGAGTACGTGATCAACAACTTCAATGTAGCCAACAAAATAATTTACTATACCAGATTTTTGGATGACATCTTTATTCTGGTAAAGGGTTCCGCCCAAACAGGGTCTGATTTATTGCATTATTTCAATGGTACAACTGATTTCCTTAAGTTCACTTCGGTGTTTAGTACAGAAGAAATAGCATACCTTGATTTATTGGTTGTAAAAAATAGAGCCTCACGCTGTTTCCAGGCAAGTATACATAGGAAGGCTACGTATTCAAATGATTTTCTCCATTTTTCAAGTTGCCACCCCTTCCATCAGAAACGCTCAGTCGTGAAAGGCCAGTTAGTAAGAGCGGCCTGGATTAACACACAATTGTGTGATTTTTATGCTGAATGCAATCGTCTTAAACTTATGTTTCTAGACCGAGGTTATCCTGAAGATTTAATCGATAAGTTGAATGACGAGGTTACAGGCAAAAGGATGAATGGAATTTCTTCACCGATATTATCGGTAAAAATTCAATGTGACATAGAAATGGATACCCCAAGTGAGCCTTTTGAAATAGTAACCTCTACATACAAAAATAAAAAGGTTGTATCATGTAGCGTTAATAGCTATAGTTCAAATTTCATCACTACATTTACCTGTGACAGCCACCTAGTAACAGGTATTTTAAAGAAAAATTGGAATTTATTTAAATAATTTCCAATGTTATGGGATAGATTGGTTGACACACCCCGTACAACCTTTAGAAGGGGCAGGAACATGAAAAAATATTTTTGAATCATTGAAGTTTCAAACTACAAAAACAACTGGCATGTTTAAATGTGAAGCATGCAATTATTGTAAGTATATGGAAACTTCCAATAATTATGTTGTCAATAATTTGAAATATAAGTTGTGATCTCAATTCACCTGCCAGTCTAAATTTATAGTCTATCTTGGAAAGTGTAAGCAGTGTGACGCATTTTACATTGGGAAAATGGAACGTAAACTCCGAGAGAGAGTGTATGAACACCAGTATGCTATAAATAAAGGTAAAATGGATAATGCATTAGCAAAGCATGCACATACCTCACCCGGCCATAGTTTTGCATACATGGCAATAGATCAAGTAAACATACTCCCGAGAGGGGGCCCGATGCCAATTCTTTTAGAAGAATTGGAACTAACATGGCAAATCATACTTTATGCATATAGACTGCCTGGGTTGAATGATATGTGTTCAGTTAGTTGCATTTTAAAAAATAGAAATATGTGTAGATAGTTTACTTGTTTTGCAGTACACAGTGGCAATTGTGATTAAATATCTTGTTGAACCTTATTATTAGGTACCTTTGAACATGAAAAGCCGTACAGAATTTAAGGGAACGGTTATACACATTTTTTATTTATGATTTTATATATAATGGTATAGATGGATATATTATATACATATACATTTTTATAGTTTATAAGTACTACATTTAGGGTTATTTTTAAAATGTTATAACAACATGTATATTATATTTGGTATAAGGAAATTTTAAAGTGTGTTTTTGATTAAACTGAGTGGTTCGTTATTTTAAAGCACCACATCTTTAAAGTTTGAACAGCAGCTTTATTATGTAATTGTGATGTCACTACTAATACTAATTTAAACTCGTAGTGTTTTTAATTACAAGGTCTTCTGAGGAAGTTTGCTTTAGTGCAAACAAAAAGCGTTTGTATTAGTCTATCTACATTGTGCTTAAAGATTTGGATTATCTAGTGTATTGTATCCTACAATAAACCTTTTATAGTGTACCTTGGACCGGCTTCTCGTCAGTTGTTTTGTTTTTTATTTATATACATTAAAACAGGCCACACCAACACAATCCTAGTTAATTCCATTTTAATGTTATCTCACTCACTAAATATAACTTCTGAAGATGTTTCTATCTTCCCCAATAACTGTTGAATAATTTCCACTACCCATCCTATTCTCTTTTTAACAGGCAGGTGGGAAAGATACACTATCTCATTTTTACTTCATTACCTTGCATTTTATTGTAGTTTTTATCGGTACATGATCTGAAATAGTTATTGGATGTGTGCGAAAGCTTTAAATCAAATGCACATATCCTGTGAAATATAATTTCTGTCTAGTCCAGTCCAGTCATTATACCTTGGGGAATAATATTTAAAGTCTTTCTGAGTTCCTACTAGTGAATTCATGTCTTCCATACCAAATATTTTCAAAACTTTCTTCCAAAATCGACCTTTTTTTGTTACATTTTCCCTTCTAGGTCCCCCAGATACAGTTTCACTATTGCAAGTTAAGTTCCAGCCCCTACATATAAGTAACATTTCCTGCTGATAGCTAATGTTTTCTCTCAAAATTCTGTTAAGCTCCATAATAGTATTTTTTTAATACATACCACTATAATCCTCCTCCCTTTCAATTGCTCTTTACTACCAAAATCTACCATTATTTTCTCTTTTTACCTCTTCTGTCATTATTGGTACCAATCTAGCATTGGTATAATTATTCCCCTTTTCCTTTGTCCCCGATTTTCTGCTGAATATCCATCCTGAAATCCTTCCTTTGTCAAATTCACATGCTCATTTCTTTTCAGTATTGTCTCCTGCAGCATTGCTATTTACATTCTGCTTTTCTTAATATAATTCAATACTCTTTACTTTTGTCTATACCTATGAGGCCATTTACATTTCAAGATAATGTGGATAGCATAACCATTGTGATAAAAAGCTATTGTTCACACCTACTATACATGTCAGTTTTTTGAATGTGTATTTCTAGCTTTCATGTTACATGCACACAGTTTGGCAGGCTGATTTTTAAAACATCGGTTCTTCTCAATTTGAACGTGTCACATTTCTCAAGACTTTGTGTGTTAATTAAAACTTTCAAACAAACTAAATACATTTACAAAACAACACATCCCCTATTAACTTAAAACAAACACATAAAACTATGTACATTTTCAAAAATGAAGCTTCACCCTCCAGATAGGAACGATTTCCTCAAATATACAGTTGCACCATCAGGTATTACCTAACCTAAAATTAAGGTTACCCATGGTAAAGCGCATGGTACAGCCAGTGTTCCCACTTACATAGATTGCTACGTGCTCTTTTCATATCGAGATGTGAAAAATGGCTTGCATGCTTTCAGAAAATATTAACTTTCAGCCCTAAGAACAAGTGCACTAGCTATCTTCAAATAAAACTAAAGTATACACTGCATGATGACCCACCACTGGATCAGTAATCAAAGATCCTCAATCCTCACCATTGGCAACAGTGGGGATAGTACACTGGGAGAATGACAAGTACACACACAGTATTTCCAGATGCAGCTCTCTGTGTCAAGTGCAATTTCCCTTAACAGCACAGAGACCACATTCAGTCCAGGGCTGGTTTTTCCCTGTTTCTCAAGATCCTCAATAAGACTTCCCACTGGCACAGCTATAGAGTTGAAATCTCAGCTGAGTGACCAAGCCAAGACCTCCAGCACCCTCTCTGTCCAACCAGTGTTTTGTGTCCCTGCCCAAGTAGCTGACACATACACACACACACACACACACACACACACACACACACACACACACACACACACACACACACACACACACACACTCTGAGGTTTGATTTATATGCACACACACCTGGGAAAGGCTGGCACAGGTTTACTAGTTATGCCCCTTTTTGCTCAGATTATAAGGCTATCACTGCCACCAGCCAGCTTCTTATCAGCTGCTTTAAGGCCCTTAACAAAGGATGTCCAATCTTACTGTGTAATGTTACTATTAATATAAATGGTAGTTTGACCAAGAGCAAGGCTATTATGAGTGGCCCAGAATGTCAACAAATAAATATGCAAGTACTCTCAGAACTTAAATATCTCTATACAGATCAGCCACAATGAAATGTTTAAATATATTTAAAAATAAATAATAAAAGAACAAGACAATACTGAATATATATTTACAGTGACACCAGAGTTCAAAATCACAGGAAATATTTAAAACAACATTTATTTTATTTATTTATTTATTTATTTCAGTTTGATTACTGGGGAAGTCCACTGGGCCAGAATGTGCCCATTTTCAGTGGAGGCCCGGGGAGAAAAGTTCCATAAGCAACACGATTACAAAAGGTTACATAATGCAAAGGTAAAACACATATATGAATTCATACAATCAGGTACAGTAAGTGAATAAATTGTCATTAGAAATGTAATTAAGACAAAAGTTTGCAGGTATTTACATTCAGAGCAATAAGTTTCAACTGTCTGAAAAATAAGCATCAGAGGTTACTTGATATTTACAATATATACATACTTGGAGTCAAGAGAGAGAACTTGCTTGATCTGAGGATGTTAGCTTAGGTTTGTTTTAGGGGAATAGAAAGAAGAGGTTATAGTGAAGTGTGGAGCAAGGAGTATGGGGAGCTCTAAGGGGAAATTTCTATGAATTTATGTGGGGTGAAAGCAGGAACATTTACATTTAGTAGGTGTGACAAAAGTTGGGTCTTGAAGGATTCAGAGTTAGTTATAGTTCTAAGTGAAGGAGGGAGAGAGTTCCATTTTTGCCTACAGTGAAAGAGAGAAGGAGTTGGCCTGCAGGATGTTTGGGTTTGTGGATAGAGATTAAATTTTGGTTTTCAGATCTCAGAGATCTGGTTCGGATGTACGGGGGAAGGATGTTTGTTACGGCTGGGCATTTATCTGGATAGAATATTAATTGGTGAGCGGTGGCTAGTTGGAGATAGTCTAGGTGGTTAGAGAGTTCCAGCCAGTTCAGAGATTGTAAGGTAAGGCAGTGGTGAGTAGAGGTTTTGGATTTAGTTGCGAATTTGGAGATTTTATTATAGCAAGTTTCGAGTTTAGAGGTGTTGGAAGAAGACAGGTTAGTTAGAAAAGGGGCTCCATATAGTAAAGAAGGTAGGAGGTAGGTAGTTGCTATAGTATGCCTGGAGGAGTTGGAGAGAAAGCGGTTATTCCTATAGAGCATACCAAGCTTTTGGTGGGTTTTCTTTATGTTTTGTTGAATGTGGATATCAAATTTAAGGTGTTCGTCTATGGTAATGCCAAGGAGTTTTGCAGAAGGAACCACTTCTATGGCAGTGTTGCTTTGGCTTAGGACTTTGAAAGCATTTTTGTCGAAAGAGAAAGCCCTGGTGGGAGGGAAGAGAAGTATTTTAGATTTATTAGAGTTGAGAGAGAGATGGTTGCAGGACAGTCTCAAATAAATGAAGAAAATATCTAAACTAAGCTTTGCTATATTTCTGACTATATCTAAGAGAGTTACTATTCCCTAAAAACTTACTTACAGAACAAGGCAAATGTGGTGAATGGATCTTCTCTAGTTGTTGTCTGGTCAAAGACAGAATATAGAATCTCATTAAGAGACTTCTTAAATTAATATCTCAAATATTACTGCTGGGCTAGCTTTCAGAATGACATCATTTCTTGTCATCTGAATTCTAGTCCCCATGCCGAAAAAATTCCTTGATGACAGCTGGTAGCATTTAGCATGTACCTGTAAAAATGTATAGACAAGGACTTTTCCTCAGATCTTTAGCAAATAATGGAAGACATAAAACAATAAAACACTTCCAAGACAATACAGAAAACTTCTCAGCACAGACATTGTGTTTCCTTGCTGCATAAACTAATTTAATTTCAACTATTTTTCTGAAGTTTGCTACACTGAAGTTAACCTCCTGTGTTCCAGTTTCCACTCTTAAAATATATACATTTAAAAAATTACAGTAGTACATGTACATTTCTCTTCTATTCCAGTAGGGCATACTGTGGCTACATTTTAATCACAAGCACTTTATAAAATATATTTTCAACACACATGTCTGTACAAACCTAGTTTGATGTACATATGACATGTAGTTCTAATACATTTGTAACACAAGCATCTTATATGAATCACGTTGATATTAACAAATGGCATATAATTATTTACAAAATTCAAGCTAGCTGGGCTGGCAGTATCTCCCTTTGTCACACACTGTTCAACTAAATGGATTAAGGTATTAAGGCTGATAGAGAGGCTGCTATCTCTTATTCACTTCCCACAACTTCAAACATTACTTCTCACTGAACTATGTGCCATTGTACCTTTAAATTTTGCATTTCCTTCATCAAAGAATGCTCAGAACTTTTGATTAATGTTTTGTACCTGCAGACAGCTCGCCTGTATGTAAAAGTAGTCAGCAATGAATCTTTGTAAATGCACAGCTGCCTTAACAACCGATGTCTCAACTCTCACTGACCATTTGATTAAGGAAAAAAACAAGCTAATATCTTTGTAGGTGCTTGACATTTTTCATTGTTTTCATCATTTTGTCTTATTTTTCAAGCGTATTTGCTTAGAAAAACATAGGTTTATAGCTTAAGCCAAAGGCATTACTCTAGATATTCACCCTTGTAAAAAGAAGAAAATATCTTCATTCTACATATGGTATAATAAATGTACATTAACCTCCCATCACAACAGCCTGAGATCATAGCATATTAACATTAAAACTGCTTTTGTCCAGCTGTTCATCTCTTGTTATACTGTAAAGGGTATATTTCATACAACTAATTAAAGAACTTGTTTACTTTAATATCTTTAACACATACAATCATAACTGGAAAGACCACCGCACATTTAAAATGCCCGTGTCTACACACTCCACAAAACTGCTTTACTATATATAACATGCAGTTTATGTCATGAACTGTTTTATACAAGTACTTATAAGAATACAATTTGTTTTACTTACAGTTACTTTTTCCCTTTTAGTGTCCTTCTAAAAATTAATGACATAAAGGGGGAGATGCTTTACAGTCCATCCACAGTTTTACAAAGAGAACAAAAGTTCAGTCTTTCTCAGCTACTTTGTCTTGCAAAGCCATATTATACAAATATGATTGATGCTTTATGGTCTTCCATTTATAAGGTTCTTAGGTTTGCAGGTAAGTACTACACTAGCTGCCCTTGCAGACCATTTTAAGCTTAGTCAGTTTCCTTTTTTCTGCTTGAAATAACCTATCCCATTTGGTTACAGAGTGGCCTTACACATCCCATGATAAATAATTAGAAGTTATGTACCTACCATAACGTTCCATGTTAGTTGTCTTCTCTCGCCTTCTTTCTTGCTGGATGGGGTTCGGAGCCGATCCTCGGCTCCGACTCGGCACTTGCTTTAGCTCGAGAACTCCTTTTACCAGCTCGAGGCAACCCTATATCCCATGATGCAAGGCGGAACTACCTCAGATCTCGTTTGGCAGCTAACTGACCCTGCTAAAGACTATCCTAACATAATTAGGAACCATGGTTCCTAAAAGAAGTCCTCATAACAATGCTCCAGAGGAAGCAATCTAATAGGAACTCTCCAAGATCTGTCCAGGCCAGGGGGAAGGAGGGAGGGGCTTAAGAAAGAAGCGAGAAGACAACTAACATGGAACGTTATGGTAGGTACATAACTTCTAAATGTTAAGTTGTCAATCTCGCCTTCATTCTTGCTGGATGGGACCGTCCCTAGCACCTGTATCCCGGGTGGCTCAATGGAACAGACTCTTGAGAACTGTGGAACCAAAACTGGCCCTATCTCTGGAGGCCAAATCCAACTTGTAATGAGACACAAAGGTATGAGGCGTGGCCCAAGTAGCTGCTGCACAAATAGTGTCAATGGGAAGTCTATCCTGAAAGGCTACAGAAGTGGATAGACTCCTGGTCGAATGTGCTTTTGGCTTAGAAGATAGTTGTTTGCCCTTAGAGAGTACACATAGGAAATGGTGGAAGTCAACCATCTAGATAAGGTCACTTTAGAAACTGGAAGACCTAACCTGTTTTCTGCATAGGAGACAAACAATTGGTCTGATTTTCTAATTTGTTTAGTCCTATGCAAGTAGTACCTGAGCTGACGATGAACATCCAAAAAGTGCAGCTTCTGTTCAGCTCTGTCAGAATAGTTAGGAAAGAAAACTGGTAGATCAATAGATTGGTTAATATTGGTTTGAGATACAACCTTGGGAAGAAAGGAAGGGTTAGTTCTTAGCGAAACCCTATCCTTATGAAAAACCAGATAAGGTGAACGAATACAGAGGGCCTGAATCTCAGAAACTCTTCTTGCAGAAGTAACAGCCAGTAAAAATATAGTTTTCCACGTCAATAACTTTAAAGAACACGTAGCAGATGGTTCGAAAGGAGGTAGAATTAGGGATGCCAACATTAAGTTTAGATCCCATTGCGGAGGAGGATGTTTCACAGGCGGTTTTAGGAGAAAAACTCCTCTTAAAAAGGCCTTGCATAACCTATGAGACATGATGTTATTGTCATGCAAGCCAACATGATACTTGGAAATAGCAGCCAGTTGTACTTTGACTGTAGATGACGAGGATCCTGAATGAAAAACCTCCGCCAGGAAATCCAAAACAGAATGTACAGGAGCGGTAAAAGGATCAATATTTCTGGCGTTTGCCCAAATTGAAAAACGTCGCCACTTGCTAGCATAAATAGTTCTAGTGGACGACTTTAAAGAAGACACTAAAATGTCTCTGACTGAGTCAGAAATCATTGGTAGCCTGGCTAGGGAAGGAAGTGGAGCAACCAAGCAGTGAGGTTTAGAGAATGAATGGCCCGGTGCTGCTGACCCGACTGGTGGATCAAAAGATCCGGAACTGGGTCCAGATGCCAGGGCTGCACCAGAAGATGACGATGTAGAGACGGAAACCAAATTTGTCGAGGCCAATATGGAGCAATGAGGATCAATTTGGCTCTCAAAACGGTGGCTTTCTGAATGACTTGTGGAATCAATGGAAAGGGAGGAAAAGCATAAAGAAGTCCCCGAGGCCAATCCTGGGTTAGAGAGTTTCTCAAGGGTTGGCCTGGAAGGGGAAATAGTGTGAAGTAATCTGGGCACTTGCTGTTTTGAGGGGTAGCGAAAAGATCGCAACAAGGAGTGCCCCACTTCAGAAAAATCTGATCTACTACAGATTGATTGAGAGACCACTCGTGAGGCGTCAGAATAGATCTGCTTAGCCTGTCCGCCAATAGGTTGGACCTGCCGGGGATGTGCATTGCTATCAGAAACCGCTGAGAAGAGATCGCCCATTGCCAAAGTCTGAGAGCTTCTCGACATAAGGGATAGGACCTGGTTCCGCCCTGTTTGTTGATGTACCAGACCACGGACATGTTGTCCGTCTGTACTGCAATAGTCCCCGTGGGAAGAAAGTCGTCGAGGGCTTGCAACGTTAAAAGCACTGCTCTCATCTCCAGGACATTTATGTGCAGATGGTATTCTATGGGTTGCCACGTTCCGTGGACCATCCTGCCCTGATAATGCCCCCACGGGATGAGGGAGGCAGCCGTGGTGAGTGTGGCAACTGGAGGAGCGGCAACAAAGGGTCGGCCCTGATGAAGAAGAGGGGAAGATATCCACCATCGTAGATGAGCCCTGCACGACTGTGTTACCAAGATTTCGTGTCTCATAGGCAGATTGTGGTACGACCACTGCGTGAATAACATCCACTGCAGGAGACGCATGTGGAAGCGAGCCAGTGGAAGAAGAACAATGGCCGCAGCCATTAGGCCTAGAACTTTCAAGACAAACCTGGCTTTGATCTTGTTGCTTAGTAACAGAAGCTGAACAAATTTCTGGATGTCCAGAATCCTTTGATCTGTTAGCCTGGCTAACATTTTGACGGTATTTAACTCTGCGCCTATAAAGGTGATAGATTGGCAAGGCAGCAGAGAGGATTTTTCGAAATTTACCGAAATTCCCAGTTTCTTGCAAAGCTGTAGGGTGTAGTCTCTGGACCGAAGAAGCTGATGCTTGGTGGTGGCGGAGAGGAGCCAGTCGTCCAAATAAGGAAACACCTGGAATCCTCGACGTCTCAGGTGAGCTGTGACTACTGCCATGCATTTGGTGAACACTCTGGGGGCTGAAGTGAGGCCAAAGGGCAGTGCTCTGAATTGGTAATGACTGGCTCCCAGCCGAAAGCGGAGAAACCTTCTGGAGCGTCTGTGAATCTTTATGTGATAGTACGCATCGTGAAGGTCTATAGAGCACATCCAGTTGTCCTTGCCCAGAAAGGGCAGAATGGATTGCAGCGTGACCATCCGGAATCTTGCCTTCTTGACAGACTTGTTTAGTCTGCTTAGGTCTAGTATCGGTCTCCAATCTCCCGTCCTTTTGGGGACCAAAAAGAATCTTGAGTAGAAGCCGGATCCTACTTGGTCTGCCGGCACTGTCTGGATGGCTCTTTTTTCCAGGAGTTTTGAAACTTCCTGTCTTGCCAAATCCCTTTGACCGGGTGAGATGTCTGGAAGGGATTGTAGAGGTACGGGAAACCTTTCGAAGGGGATTTTGTAGCCCTCGGATATGATCGACTGTACCCACTTCTCTTGGGATAGGGATTGCCAGGCTACTGGGTACAGTGAAATTCTTCCCCCGACTGCCTCCAAGGGTGGACAGTCGGGCAACACCTCAGGGATGCTGAAAGGGCTTCTCAGAAAGAGACTCCCTGTTGCCCTGGTTCTGAGGACCCCCCCTGCCTCTAGGGCGGCGTCTATTATTGTTACCCCCTCTGCCTCTGGGGGTAAACTGACCACGTGTGTCCGGTGTAGCTCCTTGGGCTTTTCAGAACCACATCTTCCCCCCCTTCTGACCCTTGGGATAAGGTCTAGAAGGAGTGGAAAACTGGACTCCAACGGCAGAAAGAGTTTTACCGTCCTGCTCACATCTGGTCAAAGTATCCTTCACCTGAGGTCGAACAAAGCCGAACCATCAAAGGGGGTGTTGGTGAAGGACGCCTTAAAGGGGTCCGCAAAATTACACAGCCGCATCCAGGCTTGGCGTCTAAGAGCAACACCTGTGCCTGCGGCCCTGCTCGCTCCATCGGCTGCATAAGATATGAGCCGCATGGAGGAGTTAGATATGGAATTCAGGATAGCAAGCTGTGAGGCAATCTTTTCCTGAGCCCCAGCAGCAGAAGGATCCTGGACTACTTCTCCCAGTTCCTTGAGAATATCTCGTTGAAGCCTGGTGAAGTGACAAAGGTAATTCAGCGAACGCATAGCAAAGGTCGCTGAAGAAAACATCCGCTTTCCATACCTGTCCATGGTCCTAGAATCCTTATTAGGAGGATGGACAGGCACTGAAGGATCCGCCAGTTCCTTCTTCATGGCCGCCACTATCACCATAGCATCCACAGAGACACCTTTGGACAGGAACTGTTTATCCGAAGGGGCCGTGATGAACTTGGATGGTCTCCTGGGGACAGGTTCCACAGAATCTGGAGCCGCCCACGCCTTCTGAGCCACTACCTGCATGAGTGGGTCGAAAGGCGGAGACACCCAGGAGGTGGAGGGTCGGGATCCAAAAGCCTCCAGGTATACCGACTCATCCTCGGAGGGGTCAATGGAGGGCCAATTCCCCCTCTGTTTGAGGAGCTCAAGGATGTCTGAAAAGGAGACATCCTCAGAGGGGGACCGTGGGGAACCCTCCGACTCATCTAAGTCGGTATCAGATGTAGTAGACTCAGGGGAGTCTGTGTGTTTCCTCTTACGTCCTCTTCCGAGGGGGTTCCCCTGCAGGGTCAGGAGAAACCTCGGAAGAGGAGGAAATTCCCAGTGGGGAAACCTGGGGTGATGGATCCCTGGGCCTGAGAGCAAGAGGCTGGCAAGAGGCATCTGCAGGCACTGATGAGGGAGGAGCTAGAGGGATAGACCGTTGACCAGGCTCAGAGGCCAGGACACTCCTCATCACCTCAAAGGCTCCTCTCCCTGGGAGACCGGAACACACCCGCTCCGAAGAAACAGGAATGGTCGGCTCCAAGGAGAGAGAAGGCTCCGAGGCCGATGTCGGCGCCGAGCTTACCAAAGCCGAAGCCCAAGAGGGAGAGCGGGTCGGACAAGGGTCCAATGCCACTAGCCCCCTCGGAGCCGACAGTGGAAACCCGACGACCGGATCCCTCCAAGGAAGGTCTCAAGGAGGAGATCAGAGCCGAAGACGATGGAGCCGAAGGATGTATCGGCTCCGGCATCGAAACAGTCGCTGTCCCAAGAAGCTCCGGCTCCGAACTCTGGTGTGGAGTCGGAGGAGGAATCTCAAGAATCGGGGCTATAGCCGAAGTCTGTTGAGACGGGCTATGGAGCATTTGGGCCAGTGCCTGAGACTTCAACAGCCTGCTTACCACCCTCTCCAAATCGTGGTCAGACAGCCTGGAAGATCTCGAAGATCGGCTCCGATGGCTCCGCTCCAACAAAAGAGAAGATCCCGGAGCCGAATGGATACTCATAATAGAGGGGGACCGAGATCTCTTATGGGTCGAAGCCATCGGAGCCGAAGTCCCTAGAACTCCAGATGGAGCCGAGGATTTCTCGGCTCCGATGCTGGATACAGCATCGGCTCCAGCCGGAGCCGACAAGGCCACAGTAGTCAGGGTATCGGAGCCGGCCGGCACCGAACCCACTACTCGAACAGAAGAAGTATCGACTCCAGCCGGAGCCGATATCGGCTCCGACAGAGCCGGAGCCACCGGAGGAGGCTTGGACACTGTAGCCTGAACCTTCGGTGGCTTAAGAGGTTTTCCTGACCCTGACTTAGGAGGAGAACCTTCAGGTTTAAGTAAACCTCGGAGGATTAATTTGTTCCTCCTTTCCTGCAGGACTCTCTGGCTAAAAGCATGACACAACGCACAGGAGTCCTGCAGGTGCAAAGGCCCCAGGCAATAAACACAAGAAGTGTGACCGTCTGTCAGAGACATTTTCTGAGAGCACTGGTCACACTTCTTGAAGCCTGAGACCTTGCCTTCTTTTGACATCCTAGAAGGGAGAAACACAAACAGTCCCAACAAACACACCAATTAATCCCTTACACAGACACACAGGAAGGGAATAACTTGGGGAACTAGGCCTGACTAAAAACTTTAAACTGAAATTTTTATAAAAAGTTTGAAAGGAAGGGAATAGGGTGGGCTGTAACTAAGTACAGACTAAACTAACACTAAAGGGAAAAAATAAACCCCTAACTACACTTTTTCTTATTTTACCAAGAAAAAACTTACCTCAGCTGGCAAAGGAGACCTCTTTCGCTAAGCGGCAAACGAGATCTGGGGTAGTTCCGCCTTGCATCATGGGATATAGGGTTGCCTCGAGCTGGTAAAAGGAGTTCTCGAGCTAAAGCAAGTGCCGAGTCCCCATCCAGCAAGAATGAAGGCGAGATTGACAACTTAACATTTATATTTTACCTTTAATGATAATAATTGGAATCACACCAGAGATGACTTGATGGGACCCATGCCTCTGTCAGTTAGTAGTACAGGGGGCAGTCCTGGGGTGCATTTTCTTTTTCTTATCAATAGTTCTAATTTGCCTTTCAATATGAACAGGGATTACCTTGGTTTTATGCGGATGGAGAGTCTATTCCAAAGCAGTGGTATCCTCTGCAAGACGTACTTGTCCCTCATAACCATTCTGTTGATGTTGCAGAAGAGGTTTAGATCCCCTAGACTAAGTATTTATGACACCATTTTACTTCCTGATGTGCAGTAAATCCATCAGTAATGGGTCAGAGGATGCCTTGCATGCCAGGCACAGAGCACTTCATAGCAGTCTGTAGGATATTGAGTATAGTAACAGGGCTCTGAGTTGTTCCATGTAGGACTGGTTGTTTAGACTTTGTATCATTTTAGAAAGGCATCTATGTGGGCATTGCAGTTGTTGCATGTGTCTGGACAGATACCTGCCAAAGGGAGCATTACATTCAATGACTGGCCTAATGAGCACTGAGTAAAAGGGGACAATGACATTCCAAGATCTAGCCACAATCAATTTGTTTATAAGCTGTGCAATATAGGACTTTCTTACAACAATAGACACATGTTGGTCAAAAGTTAGGTCACTGTCCACATATGTTCTCAAACCTGAACAATTGTGTCAGCTCTTAGGGGCATAAAGTCAGTGTGGTAGTACCCTAGGGTAGATGACTTCCCAAAGGATACAATAATGCATTATTTGTCAATTAGTTTCAGTACATGTTTTGGCACCAGTTATTTATTTGAGACAAATCTTACTGTAGGATGCCTAAGTCATTTTATGGATTCAATAACTGCTCCTAGCTTGCGGTGATCTGCAACATTTTGTCAGGCACATCCTGTTGGTATTGATTTTTACTTCAGAAAAGTAAATGCCAAACAGAAGAGGTCCCATCACAGAACCCTGGGAGACTCCACTGGTGACTGGTCTCATTGTGGAGGTAACTTCCCCTATTTTGATTATCTGTGTCCTATCTGTGAGCTAGTTGGCAATCTAGCAGGTGACCTAGGGGTTTATTCCCAGTTTATTTCGTTTTTCTACTATGCCTGAGTGGGGAATTGAGTCAAAGGTTTGGCCAGGTTGAGGTACGCACTGTGTACTGTTTTGACTTCATCCATTGTTTTGTTGACTTTTTCAAAAAAATCCACCAGGTTGAGTAAGCATGAACTGCCCTTGATGAATCCAGACTGAGATAGGTCCAGTATTTGAAGGTTCTCTATATCCTGACTGATTAATTCCATGATAAGACTTTCCATGGCTTTGCATATGAGATTGGTCAGATGTATGGTTCTCTAAATGCCTTGGTCTGTGGAAGGTCCTCCCTTATGCAGGGAAAAGTCTGTAACTGTTCTCTGTTTACTTGGTTGGTCAGACTTATGGGTCTGTAAATGCTTGGTCTGTGGAAGGTCCTCCCTTATGCAGGGGTATGACTGTAGCTGTTCTCTATTCATTTGGTACAAAACCTGTATGGAGGCTGACATTGAACAATGCTGTTAAGGGTGTCGCTAAATTGTGCTTCGTGCTGTTTAAGATGCATCCAGGGATATTCTCAGGACCTATGAATGCAGTATTTTTAGCTTTTGATAGCACTTTTAGGACTTGTTCTTGTGTGATAGCTGGTTGTGAGCCAGTTTCAAGTATATTTTGAGGGACAGATGGAGGGGAGAAAAGGGTAAACTTAGAGCTAAATTTACTGGCCAATATCTTCACTATATGTTCAGTCTCAGTGCAGGTAATATTGTTCACAATCAACTCAGCGCATTGCTACATTGTGCTTTTGAGATTAAGAACATAACTAAAAAATGTTTCATGATTGTCTTTTTTTTTGTTTTATTTTGTTTTTTTTATTCACTAATTTCAGTGTGCAGGTCTTCTCCATCTCACAACACCAGACTCTGGTACAAGTCCAATGTACTCTTCTATTCAATGTTTGTGCTTTTTCTTCTGTCTCATAAACATCTTCCTTTGGAACACACAAACATGTTTCTCTCATAAATTGTCTCTATGAGCTTTATTGTCAGAAGAATAAAAGGCAGAGTCCCCTTGTGTTTTGCTTGCTCAATTTTTGTTGGATAGACTTTTTTTATTTCCTCCCCAACCTGTTCTGCATAAAAAATGTCATTGATCCTCCAGAAAAAAAATATTCTGAAGACAACTAGATGAAGCAGCTTGAATCTCACATCTGCCTTAAGGCATAACTTGACTGCTGGGATAAATTTGCTTCCCCTTTTCATGGTGTAGAGTGAATAATCATTTTCCACAAATACTCTGCTTTCTCCAATTTTTAACACTTTTCTCTTCTGCCACAGCTTTGTCAGGATCAACTCTTGATGATTGTATGTTACTAATACAGGTCTTGGCTGCTTTCTCATGGTCAGGTTTAGGGCATACACTTGATGTGTCCTTTTAATTAGCAAATCTGGATGTGGAATACAATCCAGTTGGTTATTTTTGCTTTCATAAAATTATTACAGTCTACTCTTTTCAGTTTCTCTAATACACCAAAAAATCTCAAGTTTTCTCTGTGTGCTCTGTCTTCTAACTCCACCACTTTTTAAAACAGCTCTTGTTGAGAAGTCTCATGCTCAGCCAGCATTACCTTCATTTCAGCCTCTGATTTTTGCAGTTTTTATCAGTTCATCTGAAAAGCTAAGTTAAAGCTTATCATATTTTCCCAGCCTTTCGTTATCTGAATTGATAAACTCATTCATTGTTTCATTTATTTTAATAACCTCTGAGTACATCTGATTTATTTTTTCCTCTAAAATAATAAAAGCCATCTTTTGTACCAAAGTAGAAGCTTGAATAAGAAGTTATGTACTTACCATAACGTTCCATGTGAGTTGTTCATCTCATCTTCATTCTCACTGATCGGCTCCGAACTGACTCGGCCAAATGCTAAAGCTCAAGGTCTTCAAATAGCTCATGGCCTGCTCCCTATTTCATGATGCAATAATGCTTCCCTCAGATCTTGTTTGCCCACATCATACTGATAAATAAAGATTATAGGCATTGAAATAAGAATACCATAGACAAGGATAAAATATCACTAGGACTTGTTAGAACTTCCCAGCCCTCAAGACTTTAAAGGAAGGGGGTTGGTGGGTGGGACATAAGAATGAAGGTGAGATGAACAACTCACATGGAATGTTATGGTAAGTACATAACTTCTTAATGTGAAGTTGTTCTATCTCGCCTTCATTCTCACTGATGGGTAAGAGTCCCAAGCACCATCTCCTTAGGTGGCTCATGGAAGTATATTCCTCAGAACCATAGAACCAAAGGAGGCCCTGTCCCTGGAAGCCTTATCCAATTTGTAATGAGTGATAAAGGTATGAGGTGAGGGCCATGTGGCTGCTGCACAAATAGAATTTATAGGCAGCCATGCCATAAAGGCTGAAGAAGTGGAAATTGCCTTGGTTGAGTGAGCCTTGACTTTATGATTTAATGTCATCTGCGAAGAGCTGTATGTGAAAGCAATACAGTCTGGCAACCATTTTGATAACATGGTTTTAACCACAGGAGTACCTTTCTTTAAATCTGAAAAGGAGACAAAAAGTTGATCCGATTTTCTGAAGTCCTTGTTCCTGTCTAGATAAAATCAAAGTTGCCTATAGACATTGAGTTTGTGCAACATGTGTTCCATTTTATTTGTATATTTGGGAAAAAACACAGGTAATTCTATAGTATGGTTGAGATTTGTTTCAGAACAAACCTTAGGTAGGAATGAAGGATTTGTTCTCAGATCACTCTATCATGAAAAATCAGGTATGGAACTTTGATGGACAAGGCATGTAGTTGCAAAATTATTTGAGCGGAAGTAATAACTACTAGGAAAATGGTCTTCCATGATATGCATTTTAAATCACAGGATGATGCAGGTTCAAAGGGGGGTAAAATGATCTGTGAAAGCACAAAATTAAGATTCCATGGAGCAGATGGGGTTCTAATAGGTGGTCTCAAGTGAATAGTACCCTTAAGAAATGCTTTAGAAAGTCTATGTGACATGATGGAGTCTGTTGATTACCAATATGAAAATTAGAGATTGATGCCAATTGAACTCTAAGGGTTGCTGCAGTCGCTCCTTCATGAAACAATTTAGTCAGAAACTCTAGAATGGAAGAATTCGAAGCCATATATGGATCAACATCATTATTTGATGCCCATATAGAAAATATTTTCCACTTGCTAAGGTATACTTTCCCAGTAGAAGATTTATGAGAAGAAATTAGGATGTTCTGTGCTGCAGGTGATACTGGTGTGGAACCTGGCTATTCGTGGAACTGGAGCAGCCAAACTGTCTGAATTGCAGGATGAAGAACCCCTGATGAATGTATCAGAAGATTTGGAACTGGGTCCAGGATCCATGGTTCTTCCAGTAGATGAGGCTGTAGAAAGGGGAACCAAATTTGATGAGGCCAGTAAGGGGCTATCAAAATAATGATCCTTCCCAAAAGGCTGGCTTTCTGTAGGAATTTGGGCATCAGAGGAAATGGGGGAAAAGCATAAAGAAGTCCTGGGGGCCAACTGTGTACAAGTGCATCCCTTGGGGCATCTCCCGAGTTGGGGATCAGGGCAAAGTAGTTGCTGAATTTGGTGTTGGCAGGGGTTGGAAAGAGGTCGCAGCAAGGCTGGCCCCATCTGTGGAATATCCTTTCCGCTACTTCTTCTTTCAGGGACCACTCATGAGGAGACAGTATTGCTCTGCTCAATTTGTCCGCTATCACATTGGAACTCCCCGGAATATGCGTTGCTATCAGAAAGCGCTGGGTGGAAATTGCCCACTAACATACTCTCAAGTTCTCTCAACATACGGGGTATGATCTAGTTCCTCCCTGTTTATGTACCAGACCACTGACATATTGTCTGTCTGTATCGCAATAGTCCCTAGAGGTAGAAAGTTTTGAAAGGACTGCAATGCTAGAAGTACCGCTCTCATCTCTAGGACATTGATATGCAGATGAGTCTCATGATTCTCCCATGTGCCTCAGGCTGTCCTTCCCTGAAAATGCCCCCCCCCACCTTATCAGGGAGGCATCCGTGGTCACAGTGGCAACCAGTGTTAGAAGAACAAAGGGACATCCTATTGTCACTTGAGGAGAGGTCAACGACCAAAGAATATCCTTCTTGCATGACTTTATTATGATGTGGTGAACCATTGAAAGTTTCTGTTAAGACCATTGTGTGAAAACCAGCCATTGCAGTATCTGCATGTGCATTCGACCTAATGGAATGGCAATGGTGGCTGCTGCCATGATCCCTAGTAATTTGAGCACTACTGAAACTGGGGGCTCTCTGTTTGGGGATGAAATTCAGAATTTGTTGTCAAAGGCTCACCACTCTTTCCACTGAAATTTTTATGGTCATGGAAACTGTGTTGAGATCTGCTCCAATAAAGACGGTACATTTGGATGGCTGTAAAGCAGATTTGTCCCAATTTATAGTAATCCCCAAATGACTGCAAAGATCTAAGGTTGTCTCCCTTGTGTGTATGAGTAGATGCTTGGTGGTGGCGGTGAGGAGCCAGTTGTCTAAATATGGAAACACCTGAAATCCTAACCACCTCAGGTGAGCCGTGACTACTGCCATGCATTTGGTGAACACTCTGGGGGTTGTAGTGAGAACAAAGGGCAGATCCCGAAACTGAAAGTGACTGGCTCCCAGCCGAAAGTGCAGATGATTCCTGGATGTTCTGGCCACCTTTATATGGTAGTACGCATCCTGGAGATCTATTGAGCACATTCAATCATCTTTTCCTAGAAAAGGAAGTATAGACTGTAGCATGACCATCTGAAACTTTGTTTTCTTGACAGATTTGTTCAACCTGCTGAGATCCAACATTAGTCTCCAGTTCCCTGTTTTCTTTAGAACTACAAAGAACCTTGAGTAAGTTCTGGATCTTCTCTGGTCTGCTGGGACTGGTTGGAAGACTTTTTTTACCTAGCAACCTTGTAATCTCTATGGTTGCCTGGTCCCTGTGATTGGGTGGAACACCTGGGATTTTTTTCACAGGGGTTGGAGTGGAAGTAAAGGGAACAGTGCATCCTCTGGATATTATGCTTTGTACCCACCAATCATTTGTGATTTTTAGCCAGGTGTTTGGGTACAAAGATAAGTATCCCCCAAATGCCTCCAGAGATGGACAGGCGGGCCTCCTTTCAGGAGCACTGGTAGGATTTGCCAAAGAACTGATCCCTGTCACCCTGGTTCTGCGGGCCCCCTCTGCTGTGTGGACAGGGTCTCCCATTACTGCCCCCTCATCTGCCTCTAGAGGGGGTTTCACCACGTGCGTCAAAGAAAGCTCCTTGAGCTTTACGGAACCACATTTTCCCACTTTTCTGACCTTTAGGATAAGGTCTGGTAGGAGTGGAAAAACGGGCTCCTACGGCAGACAGAGTCTTTCCATCTTGCTCACACCTGGTAAGCGTTTCCTTTACTTTCAGTCCAAAATGTGATGAACCATCAAAGGGGGTCTTTACAAAGGATGACTTGTAGGGCTCTGCAAAGGAACATAAGCGCATACAGGAGTGCCTCCTAAGAGCAATTCCTGTACCCGCTGCCTTTCTCGTTCCATCCGCTGCATATGAAATCATACGCATGGCACAGTTTATAAGGGAATTTAGGGTAGCAAGCTGGGAGGTTACATTATCTGAGACCCCCTCAGCTACCGCACCCTGTAGAGTATCTCCTAACTCCTTAAGGAGATCTCTGTTATAGTCTGGTGATGATTGGATGGGAAATGGGAAAGCCTTGTCCTGAGATGACGTAATAAATTTATTTGGCCTCCAAGGGACTGGATTTATGGTATCCAGGGACTCCCACACCTTTCGAGAGAGAAGGTCCATCAACTCATCGAAAGGTGGAGTCACCCAAGAGGTGGAGGGTTGAGACCCTCAAGCCTTCAGGAGTACTGACTCATCATCAGTAGGGTTAAGCGGATTCAGCAACCCCTCTGTTTTAGGATTTCTAAGATATCACCAAAACAGATATCTTCAAAGGGGGACCGTGGGGACCCTTCTGACTCATCTAAGGCAGTATCTGATGTGATGGATTCCTCTGGGGAATCCAGATGCTTCCTCTTGCAAGTTCTCTTCCTGGGAACCTCCTCAGAGGGAGCTTCTGGGGAGGTCCCGGAAGAACAGGGCTCACCCGATGGGGAGGACCTGAGACTCCAGGTCTCTATGCTTTTGAGGGATCAGTGAAGCAGAGACAGACACAGGAACTTTAGGGGAGGAGATTGCTGGTACCTATGACGTGGGTGCCCTAGGGGACAACACTCTTGTCACGGCATCAAAAGCCCCGTGGTTCTGGTCTGAAGAGACGCCTTGATCTGTAGAAATGGGCAGTCTCCACAGCGCCGAAACCGTGGGCTCCAAGCCCAAGGTAGGTGCCGAGCTCACCTGAGCTGAAGCCCCGAGAGGCAAAGTCGGCATGAAAGATCAGTACGACTATCCTCTCCAGACCTGACAGGTGAGTGTCGGCTCCTAGACTCTAAGGTGGGTACAGAAGAGGTCAGAGTAGTTGGAACCGAAAGCCCAATGGGTGTCAGCTCCGATGGTTCCACAATCATCAGTTCCAAATACTCCAGCTCCGAAAAACTTTGGGTTGAATCGGAGGAGGAATCAAAGAAACAGGTTGAGTCTGGGTTGGTTCCAAAGCCGTAAGGGTCATACCCGACAGAATTTTGACTAATGCCTGTAGAAGTCTATGTACCACTCAATCTATGTCCTTATCAGATAGTCTTGAGGACCGTGAAGCAATGGGAGATGTCTCAGACTGGAGGATAGGAGATTTTAAAGTGGAAGATACTGGCTCCACGGCTGGGGACTGGCTCCCACTGACCACAATTACCTCCGGCTCCATAAGCTTAAGTGCCGAGGTGGCAGTCTTACCAGATTTAGCTGTTTTTGAAGTTGATGAGCCCTTTTTTGTCCGCAACTTCGATGATGAGCTTTTAGACCTAGTTTCTGTAGGCTTAGTAGGCTTGTCCTTGTCTAAGGCTTCTTGAAACAAAGATTTCAACAGACCTCTTGCTATCAGTTTACTCTTGCATTCATGAAGAACGCGAGAGCTAAAAGAGTGACAGATGGCACAATTTTCCTGTAGGTGAAGCTCACCTAAACAATAAACACAATTTGTATGGCCATCTGTAACTGACATCTTCTGTCCGCATTTCGGACATTTTTTTAAACCCAGATTTAACTTTTTCATACATAACTCTGTCAACTGAGAATTACCCAAAGCACAACAAACTCTAGTTCTATATGTAAGAAAATATGTATATATGTGTATATATATATATATATATATATATATATATATATATATATATATATATATAATCACGGCACACAGATAATATGTATATAAGAAAAAATAACCCTAATAAAGGAGGATCTAAGAGTAACTATAATAACTATGAAACACACCAAACTGCTTAACAACTATTATACAACCCTAATAAAAACCGCAGGGTTGAATAAAAAGTATTTGCAAGTAAGCAAAGATATATTATTAACTCCCTAATAAAAAACTGGGCTACATGTAAAGGATAGGGAGCAAGTTATGTAAATCTAACTCTAACTATTCTAGTTCACTATAGAAAAAAAGATCTACAAATAAACGGCCTCAAGAAAAGCAGAAAAAGCACTCTAACTAACAATGACTAACAAAAGAGACAAATGTCTCAAGTAGCTAACTGTAATCTAACAACTAACAACAAACAGGAATGAAAATATCTTGTTTAGACAAATATCAAAATTTTGACAATACTGGCCAGAGCTGTTTGATGAACACCAGATTTGTTGCAGTGGCAAATGAGATCTGGGGAAGAACTATTGCATCATGGGATAGGGAGTAGGCCATGAGCTGTTTGAAGACCTCGAGCTTTAGCATTTGGCTGACTTGGAGCCGAGGATCGGCTCCAAACCCATCAGTGAGAATGAAGGTGAGATAGAACAACTTCACATCTGCTTTTTGCTGAACAGCTGCAGGATTATTCTCAACCCATGTTTTCTGTTCACCTTTTCTGGTTGATTTTCTTTCAAATTCTCTAAATGTTTTCTTTACTGACATACAGGCAATGTATTTAAAAGCCACTGAATTTTTCACATGCTGAGAATATCACTGATTCTTATTTCTCAGTTTCTTTTTTCACACTGGGAGATCTGAAATTAAGCTGTTGATCAGTATGCAGCCATCTTGAAAGTCCCAGGACCAACCAATACCTTATCTGGTTTGTATGGGCTAGGCTCTACTACATCAGGTTCCTTCCAGGCCTGCTTAGAAACCAGGTCTATTAGCTCATCAGTGGGCAGGACCAGCTAGGATGTAGATGAATCAGCCCCAAAAGCTTCAAGGAATACCAACTCCTCAAGGGAGGGAGTTTCTGTGGACCAATCCTTTCTTTCTTCTTCCTCAGGTTTAGAATATTCCCAAAGAAGATGTTTTCCTGAGAGGATCTTAGGGATTCCTCCCCTTTTTCAAAATTGGTATCTTCTGTGACAGACTTTGTAGATGAGTCTAGATGCACCTTCTTGCAGGCCCATGTCTTAAGGACCTCCCTGTGGGGACTTCTGGGGAAGTGTAGGAATCAGAAGGGGTGCTCACCAGGTGAGAACCATCAAGGCTTAATGTGGCTGACTAACCCTATCATACAGGATGAGCAGACATGGTCACAGAACCCAAAGGGGGTTAAGTTGAAGCTAAATGAGACAGAGACACCTCTTATCTTGTCTTGGAGAGGACCCTCTCAAAATCCTTGAAAGCAAGGACTTGGACAAAAGCTGCAACCCTTTCTCCTAAGGATGACAGAGAAGGACAATCTCCAGCCCCATCTGATTCAGCTCCAAGAAAATGAAAATTAACCATCTAGAGCTAAAACATCCAGGGGAAAGGATGGCTCAGAAAACTTCAGAGTGGAACCTGACCCATGAGTATCGGCTTTGACACTTCAGCTCCAAGACCTATTCTGATTTAATGGGGCCAGACACAACAGGATGAGGGAAGCAGTTGGAGTCTAAGTCAACAGCACTATTGGCGTCAACATAGCTACCCCATGGGGATGACTCAGAAATGTGGGCATCAGCTCTGAAACTTATACCAGTACAGGAGAGCCTATAGTCAGGGAAGAAGGGAGCATGCCTGGAACCTGATGGGGTAGGCAGTGGGAGGACCCCCCCCCCCTCCAGATGAATATGGGTCTGAATAAATTTCAGCATCATCATGTCAACTTCAGCTTCCAATAGAATCCTCAAAGATTGAAAAGAACTAAAGGAAGAAGCCACTGATGGTGGTCTGGGTAAACAGTGTATTCTGTCCTGTAATACAGGGGAATGGGGCCTAGGACTAGCTGGGTCTGTGGAGAAGTGACATGGTGGAGATGGCACAAGGATACAAAGAATCTCATCAGAAGATGGATGTCTATGTCTTGGAGTCTTTGGAGCTGGAAAGCATGGGCCTGATGGATTTGAAGACCTATACCTGGGGTTTTCTTGAAGCTTTTCTTTTCTTTCTTCTTTCCTTCTCCTTACTTCTTTCTTTCTCTTTCTCCTTTTCCTTCTCTTTACCAACCCTAGGTTTTTTCATATTTCTTAGAGGAAGGAGATGAAAATTCTGAAGTAGAAGGTGCTGATACTCCCACTTGGGCAGGGAGGAGGTCCTTAAGAACTAACTTACTGCAACGGTCAACAAGTACTCTGGCCCCAAACAATGCACAGGCCTCGTACTCACCCTCAAGGTGAGCTACACCCAAGCAATAAACGTGCTGAGTATTAGAGTCTTGAGGTGGGATTTTGTGCTCACAAGTAGTGCATTTTTAAAGCCAGTAGCCTTGTCTGTCACTGTTGAAAAAACCTGTCACAACAACCACACTTCAAAAAGAGTCAACTAATTCTCCTAAAAGAGAAAGGAAACCCAACAAGAAACACCAACTCCACTAATATGGACAAATGACTAAAAATATACACTTTTTTGAGGTAAGGTAGGTAGGAAAACAGCTCCCTAAGAAAAATCTGAAGATTAAGTAGCAGCACACTAAATATAGTCACAAAGATGGCAGTACTAAGAACATAGGATATCTGAAAGAAATAATCTTAGAAAAAGAGCAATTTAAACCACTTATCCAATGACAGCATACAGAGCCCTTGAATTACCTAGTGATTCTTCAAGCAACAAATGAGATCTGAGGTAATCTTGGGACTATAGGAAATTATGGGCAGGAGAGGAGTCAGAGAAGATAGAAGAGTAAGAAAAGCCAGAAGGGAACTTAGATAAATATTCTAGAAACAAACATTATGTACTCAGCATAATGATCCATCTGTGTTGTACATTTTCACTCTTCCTCAACTGATGGGTCTCAGATCTGACCTTGGATCTGACTCTGCCACTTTTACCAGACACACAGATCCAACTCTCTAGCCTCTCCTTTTACCCATGATGCCCTATCATCTTAGCATATCTCAGATCAAATTTGCTGTCCCAAATAACGCATGCATAATGCCAAATTGACATAAGAAGAAGGATTGAGGCATAGAAAGAGGACGGAGCTCAAACAGGGAACAAACAGGTTCCCAAAGGAGCATCACTTAGGTCTCATCAGAAAGAGAGGGAAGGGGGTTGGAGGGGAGGAAGCTGAGGAAGAACAAAATGGACAACACAGATGCATCATTATGGTAAGTAAATAACTAGAAACAAAACACTAGTACCTGCATGAATAGCAAGTGCATGACTGTACCACATAAAACCAAACAGCAACAAAAAAGCCAGCACTCCAGTGTAGCCTTCCAGCAAAAAATGTTTTATTCCATCATTCCTCCATAAAAAAATGCCCCAGTGGGGTCATACCAGTTTTGGCAAACGCCTTCTTCAGTGACCACACCACAAAAATAATGCATTGAAAACACTAATTGCACACATTTATTTATACTTGATATTACCGCACCCTGAAATGGATGAAAATATATTGTATAACTAAACATCAAAAAACTGATGTATGGCAAAATAACTATATGTGACAAAAATATATATACAGTAAAAAATATATATATAATAAACTATTTTCGAATAATTTAAAATTGGTCATTCAACCCAGGTGAAAATAAAGCTCCCAATGTAACAATCCACATTTTTTCTTTGTTGGTTAATAACTCATGCAATACCTGGACATCTGGACTCTTAAACCTGATAAGGTCAATGACCATGAAGCTGAAAACCCCAGTGGAATGTTTTAAGTATGTGTTTATATAAAGAACTCAAAACTTTTTTTGTTTCTAATATCACTTAAATGTTTCCCAACCCTTAATTTAAAGGGTTGGGAAGTCTGTCCCACATAAAATGCCTGACAACTGCATTGGGCTAAACAGATAACCCAATTGGTACTGCAGTTGGCAAAAAAAGGAAACATTATAAACATGTGGAGAATTGTGACTAGTGAAACTGTTTGACTTGAGCACCCTTGGGCAGTATGAACAGTGCCCACATGGATGACAACCTACCAAAAGTTGCCCAGTACATAACTATATCTAAAGTTGTAATTTTCATTCATTCCTTAACTGATAAGACAGAGTCCACAGCTATATAAGCCTTGAATGGTCCTCATGGAAATATATTCCGGAGTGCTGTGGATCCAAAAGCTGCCCTATTCCTGGAAAACAGGTCTAACTTGTAATGAGCAATGGACCAAATGGCAGCAGCACAAATGTCATCTATAGACATTTTAGATAACAAGTAGCTGAAGTGGCTACAGACCTTGTGGAATGTGTTTTGGGGGAGCTTAGGTAACGATAACCCTCTTTCTTTTTAAACAAAACACTTTAGGCACTGATTTTTCAATTTATTCTTGTAAAAAGATACAATAATTGGTCAGTCTTCCTGAAAAATTGGGTTCTGTGAAGATACAATCTAAGCTTTTGGTGCATATCTAAAAGATGTAGCATGTATTCGCTTTTGTTTGAAAATCTTGGAAGAATATAAATAGATTGATAACCTGATTAATGTTGGATTCAGAAGCCACCTTAGATAAAAACGATGGGTACATGTGTAAGGAAATTCTGCCCTTATGAAAAATCAAGTAGGGAGATCAGGAGGAAAGGGCCTGGAGTTCAGATACTCATCTAGCGAAAGTGATAGTGACCAGAAAAATCATTTTCCAGGACAAGAATTTAAGCTCTATCTTTGCTGATGGTTCAAATGAGGATTAAGTCAGCACTTGTAGTATGATAGTCAAATCCCATGTTGGAGTAGAGTCCTTGATTAGAGGCCCAAGTGGAAAGGTACCTTTAAGAAAAGCTTCTGCACAACATTAAAGAAACAAAAGAGGAGTGATTTTCACTTGCATGAAAATTGGAAATGGCTGCCAGCTGTACTTTAACAGTTGAATAATGCTTTCCATTGCTAAAAATGGAGGTCAGAAATTCAATTACCATGGAAAAGGTGTCAGAGAAGGGATCCAGAGCTTTCTGGAGGGCCCAGATTGAAACTCTTTTCGCTTTACTTTTGTAAATTTTCCTAGTAGAGGCCTTTTGAGAAGAAAAAAAGAATACAGCAGACTGGGGAGGAAAGCCTCAACTGTCTAGCCATTGGTGGAACTGGAGAAAACATGTGATCACCATGAGGCCATTGATATCCAGATGTTTCAATCTGTTATGAGAAAGGAGGTCTGTACTTGGGTCCAATATCCAAGCGAGATACAGTAGATGAGGCCACAGAAAGGGAAACAAAACTTGACAAGAATGTGCAATGAGGATAACCATGCTCTTCAAATGGTCTGTCTTATGTAAAAATTTGGAAATTACAGGTAACAAGTGATGAGCAAAGAGGAGACCAGAGGGCCAGTAGTCGACTAGAGCATCTCTCAATGACTACCCTGGTGGAGGGACCAGGGCAAAGAACCTGCTGCACTTGTAGCTGTGGGGAGAACTGAAAAGACTGGAGCATAGCTGGCCCCATTGATGGAAAATCCTCTCCATCACTTTGATGTTGAGAGACCACTCGTGAGCCATCTGAATGGACCTGCTTAGTTAGTCTGCAAGCACATTGACTTTCTTTGGTATCTGCGATGTTATGAGAAAGCGACTGGAAGAGATCTCTCATTGCCACATTCTCATTGCCTCTTAACATAGTGCATAAGATCTGGTTCCCCCTGTTTGTTGATGTACCAGATAGCAGACATGTTGTCAGTTTAAATCACAGTCATTCAGGATGGGAGAGCATCTTGGAAGGCCTGCAATGCTAGAAAGACTGTTCTCATTTCCAAGACTGATGTGTGAATTGGCCTCTTCTAGGGACTACATACCTTGAATTGTACTTCCCAAGAAATGCTCCACCCACCCCAGTTGGGAGGAATCTGTGGTCACTGTGGCTACTGGTAGAGGGAGAATAAATGGATGGCCCTGAGAAACTTCATCTGAATGGGTCAACCAAAGAAAGTGTTCCTTGCAAAATTGTCTGATCCTACTGGAGTGTACAAGGGCTGCTGAAAAATAGACCACTATACTGGAAGAGTCCACTGCAGATTCCACATATGAAATTTGGCTAATGGAATCAGAATTATTACTACTGCCATGGACCCTAAGGCTTGCAAGATGAGTCATGCTTGAGAAGAAGAATACGAGATCACTTCCATGACCTGGGATCTGAGGGTTTGTACTCTTGGAGGAAGTGAAACTATCTGATTGACTGTGTCTAGACAAGCACCTAGGAACTCCAGATTCTGTGTAGGTGCGTGTTGTGACTTGTTGTAGTTGACTGTAATGCCCAGATGGTGACATAACTGGAGCAAGTAATCCCTTGCTTGTATAAGTAGATACATGGTCAGAGCAGTTAGTAACCAGTCATCAATATACAGAAACACCTGGGGGCTGTGGTGAGGCCAAAGGGCAGTCCTCTGAACCGGTAGTAGCTGTCTCCCAGATGGAAGCACAGATACCTTCTGGAGTGCTTATTCATTTTGATATGATCTGTCAAGCATATCCAGTCATCCTTTCACAGCAGGGGCAAAATGGACTGAATCATGACCATCTGGAACTTTGGAATTTTCACATATTGGTTTAACTTGCTGAGATCAAGGATGGGCCTCAAGACCCTTGACTTTTTTGGCATTAAAAGGAATCTTGAGTAGGTTCTGGATCTTATCTGGTCTGGGAGGACTTTTGGATGACTCTTTTTTCTAGCAACCTTTCTATTTCCAAGGCTGTTGCCTCTCTTTGATTGGGTAGTACATTGTGGATCTTTTTCATTTTCATAGGGGGAATTAGGGAAAATGGTATAAAATAACCTCTGGATATAATCCTCTGCACCTAAGTATCTTTTGTGCGAACCATAATGTGATCCATAGCTAAATACTAGGCTAACTGCCCTTGTGGGCTATTTTAAGCCTAGCCAGTTATCCCATGTGAGTATCAAACCCTGCACCTTGTGTGTGTAAGGTAAACACCATAACCATTATGCCAACCTCCCAGGTTGTGTTGGATGCCCAGGCTTCTGGTTGCAGAGACAAGCCCCCCCCCCACACACACACACACACACAACTGCCTCCTTACTACAGCAGCCAGGCAACCTTTCAAGATCGCTGGTAGGGCTTATCCGAGAATGTATCTCTGAAACCCTGGTTCTGCGGACCATCGCTGCCATAATGGCAAAATCTTCCATTAGAGTTCCCCCTTTGCCTTGGGGAAACTGTATCCACATGAGTATTGGAAAGGCCCTTGGCACTTGTGAAACCACATCTTTATACTGCCTCATTGATTCTGAGGAGAGCATCTCTGAGCGGTAGAAAAACAAATCCCATGTCAGACAGGGTTTTACACTTTGCTTACCTCTGGACAATGTTTACTTCACTTTGCTGGTGATCAAGGATGATCCATCAAAAGGAGCATTGATAAATGAAGGATTGAAGGGCTCTGCAAAATCACTCAGGTGCAACCAGGCATGTTTCCTAATGGCTATGCCTGAACCCGTCACCCTTAAGGTACCTTCAGCAGTGTGAGATATCAGCCTCATGGACATAATGGAAATGGATTGAAAGACATTTGAAGAGCTCATTGATCAAATCTCTTTGGAATCTGGTACAGTGTACCAGATAATTTAGCAGGGCAAATGTTGCTGAGGCATTAATGCACTTTCCAACTCTTTCCAAGGCCATAGGCACCATGTGAGGGGGATGGACAGATGAGATCTACTCCATGAGCTCTTTTTTACTGGCTGCTGCTATGATCATGGCCTCTACTGGGACTCTGTTGTCCCAGTGGGTTCTGTCCTTTGGTGGAGCTAAAAACCCTATATGGACTCCTGAGTATAGGCTCCATAGTATCCATCTCCTTCCATGCACAGCATGAGACTAAGTTGAACAACTCATCAGCCAGTGGGACCACCCAAGACATAACTGGGCCAGCCCGAAAAGCCTCAAGAAACCCCGATTCCTCCTGGGAAGGGGGTTTGGAAGACCATCCAGCTTTTTGTTTGAGAAGTTCCATGATCTCTCTAAATGAGATGTCGTCAGGTGGAGATATGGGGGACCCCCCCCTTTATCAAAGTCAGTGTGCTTGGTGGGATATTCCTGGGGGGAATCTAGGTGTCTTCTTTTACACGTTATCTTCCTAGGGACCTCATTAGTGGGATGGTCTGGTGAGGTTTTGGAAGTAATAGGGGAGTTCTGAGGCAGGACTGACTGAAGGCTTGATTGTGATGGCTGTCCCAGTGGTATAGACCTGACAGGCTCAGAGCTCAAGTCCAATAGTGGGACACAAGTAGGATCTGAGGAAGTAAGGATGTCCTCTCTCTCAGTAAAGAGAAAGCCCTTTTCACCACCTCAAAGGTAGAAGGTCCAGGGCAAACAACAGCAGGCTGCACTGGAGCCAAAGCCACCATGGCTGTATAAAAGGACAACAAATTAAGAAAAAAATAACTTTTTTTTTTTTTTATAAGTGGAGAAAAAGGGTAAGATGCCAACAATGATACTGAAGAATACTGTGTAAAGGGTAAGAAAAAAAACAGCATAGAAAGAGGAAAGGATACTAACAATGGTACTTGATAGAGTACCTTATAGTTGGTAGAAAGGCCTAACTAGGTGAGAAAATGACTAACGTAGAAAGCCCAAACAACTTCAGGACAGGCCAAGGGAGGATGGGTAATACAGGAGATAAACTGAATAAAGGAATGTGAAGAAGACACCTAGTTTGACACCCAGAAGCTCAAGAGCAGAAAATCCATTTCTGAACAATATGGCAGCAAACAAGATCTGATGTATGCTAGGACGATAAAGCATTAGGGGGTAAAAAGAGATGATCAAGAGTTGGATCTGTGAGTCTGATAAAACTGGCCAATCTGGCTCCAAGGCTGGATCCAAGAACCATCAGTTTGAGGAATGAATGAAAATAGCAACATCAGATCCAGAGTTATTCAGGCTTTAAAAGGGTCCTGGCTCTTTTTTTGGCACCAGCTACAAAATCTTTTCCACTTACTCATATATGATTTTCTAGTAGCAGATTTGTAAACCTCCTTTAGTACCTGCGGCATATCCTCATAAAAACGGTGCCTAAAAGCTATTAAAACTCATCCAGGCAGTCAACTGAACAATTTTAAGGCTGGGGTAAATCAAACAGCTCCTGTCTAATGTGAGTGAATCCACCCTTTGTTTAAGCCATTGGTAAATGTCCTTGTACATTTTCAAAAGGAGGGAGAACCACTGTTGCCTGGGCCAAATGAGAGTCACCACAACTATCTTTG
Organism: Protopterus annectens; assembly: GCF_019279795.1. Lineage (NCBI taxonomy): Eukaryota > Metazoa > Chordata > Ceratodontiformes > Protopteridae > Protopterus > Protopterus annectens. The sequence continues at coordinate 80,608,721 of NC_056748.1, read as the reverse complement.
CAGAGTCCTTTTGGATCTTTAGAACCCTGGAAATCAATGAAAAGGATGGAAAGCATGCAGGAACATTCAAGTCTGTGGGACTGAAAAGGTATCTGTCTTCCAGGCCTGCTTGCACAGAATCTTGGAGCAGAATTTCTCTGTCTGTTTTGAGAGGAGGCAAACAGGTTTATTTGGGGTGTTCCCCACAGTTGTATCAATTCCTGGAAGACCCCTGGGTGCATTTTCTGTTTGTGAGGGTCTATCCTGTTCCTGCTCAACTTGTCTGTTATAATAATTTTCTCTAATGGAATGTATGAGGCCTGCAGAGTCAAACTGAGCTGAGATGCTACCTCTCAGGCTATCATGGCAAGTCTGCAAAGGTGGTTAGATTCAGTACTTCCTTGTTTGTTTTTATATAATAACAGCTCACTGTCATTCAAAAACATGCACTCTGACTAGGTGTGTCTGCTGTAAATCAAGCATATACCAATAGAAAAAAGTCCAGCTGCTGAAGTACCATTGACCGGCCAGACTTTTCTATTGGCATATGCTTACAGGTCAGAGCAAAATACAAGAAAAATCAGATACAGTCTACAAAACTAAAGAAACAGAAACATAACTAATTTTTATTACATTTTTGTGCTACCCCTCCTAAAATCTCAGCTGACTCTCATACCTCTAAACTGTCCAGATTTTTGCAAAATGTCCAGATTTTTGTCTCATAGTTTTAGTCTGTTCCTCATAAAAAATGTATTTTCCTGGCAAGCCATTGAGGATTGAAGTCATTAAATAATGACAAAAATTTCAGGTTTGGGCTTCATATCCTTCTGAAAATGCTAACACAAAACTTCCTATTCCAGGAACATTCTATGTGTATATGAGCAATAATTAAAACATGTCCCTATTTTTGAACCTTTTTTCCCTCCATTATGTGGGACTTTGTCCAGATTTCTTGCATTAGCAATATGTTGGCCAGAAACAAACAAACAAAAAAAAAACTGCAACAGACATTCTCATTTCTCTGTTACTTCTCTGGCACTGCACTGATGTACTGTGCAAGAGTGGGAACGTAAGTCCCATACACTTGTGCAGTACATCACCAAACAAGGAAGAACATGGAGGAACACCACAGCTCTCTTATACAAAGGCATTACTTAATGAAGATAAGCAATTTCTTTCTTAAATAATGTCATTATAAAATAGCAATAATACACTGCTGTGTGTGGGCATATCAGGATTTTCACTTGAGCTTTGCCCTTGTGATCAAACCATGCTAACTGTGAGTAAATCCTGATATACCAATACACAGTCATACATTCTTGCTTAAATATACCACATGACTGTGGTGATGTCTGTGATTACTTGCAGAGTTAATAGAGACTGGAGATGATTTATTACAGCCATCGTCTCATTGTAATTTATGTGCTTTTGTAACTCTTGTTTGCTCCACAGACCTTGAACTTCCACCTCCTTTGAAATAGCTGCCAAGCAAAGTCTGATGCATCTGTTGGACAGAGAAAGAAGAGGAAAGGAGAAGGGAAGACATGGACTGATGATGGACAACTGGTCTTGTCACCACTCTAATTCCCTTCTTATAAACCTCAGCTGACTTCACAAAAGGTACTATGCATTTCTTTGCATTGAGTTTTAAGCCATTGTTTTGGCACTAGGCATTTGTCTATGTTAGACCTTCCTGGAGAGTGTTCTCATCTTGGGGGGATTCAGTGACTACTCCCAGTTTGTAATCATCTGTGAACGTGGTCAGCCAGTGGCCTTCGACATGGGCTTTGACCTCCAAGAAGTAGCTGCCAAAGAGGAAAGAGCCCAGCACAGAGCACTAAGGAACTCCATTGGTGACCAGCCGCTTTGTGGAGGTGGCCACATTGATGCTAACCTCTTGGGCACTATCCGTGAGCCAGCTAGTTATCCAGAATGTTATAAAGGGGTGTATTCTTAGTTCCATAGGTTTGCTGACAATCCCTGAGTAGGGGTATTGTATCAAATGCTTTAACCAGACCTAGGTAGGCAGTACACACTGCATTTTCCTAATCCATTGCCTTTGTGACCATTTCAAAGAAGTTCACCAGGTTCAGTAACCATGACATTCCTTTGATAAAGCTAAACTGGGATGGATCCAGTGGCTGGAGTTCTCCTATGCCTCTGTTGATAGTTTCCATGATAACTCTTTCCTTACCTTTGCAAATAACACTAGTCAGATTAATAGGTCTGTAGTTTCCAGTATCTGTTGAAGGTTGAAGGTCCTCCATTACGAAAGAGGATGACTGTTTCAGTCCTCCATTCTCATGGCACAAAGCCTGCTTCAAGACTACAGTTAAATAGTGACTCCAAGGGTCCTGATAAGTCATATTTTAGATTTTTCAGGAGGCATCCCAGAATGTTAACAAGGCCCATTGAGGCTGTGTTCTTGTCTTTAGTGACCGCAGTCAGTATATGATTTTAGTTACAGTTGAAGGGGTTATATTTGAGTGTATTTCTTGGGGGATGGTTAGGGGTGAGAGGAAAGTAAAGTTTTAAATGAATTTGTCTGCTAAGAGGTTTGTTATATCACCAGGCCTGGTGAATATGGCACCATTAACTACCAGTTCAGCACATTGCTGAGTGTTGCCCTTGATGTTTTTGACACAGGTGAAGAAGGACTTAGGTTATCTTTCACCTGGGAGGCTATCTTAACCTCAGAGTTGACTTTGTTTGACCTAATTTAGCCCTCTTAGTTGCCCATTTAGTTTAATGAGAGAGTTTTTATCTTTATGGGAATTACCCTTTCTGATTTTTGCCATATTTTTTTTTTCCTTTTGTTGTATATCCTGATTTGCACATGGAGAAACTCCAGCACATCCTCCTGCTTGACCAACCTAGAGGTATGCTTTTATTGATGGATATCAAGAATCCACCTTTAGCCCTTGTCTGTGCAGCTAGTGGTCTAAAAGTGTGGAAGGCACAGAAACCTTGCACTCCCAGGGTGGTCTCTGCCTCTTTAAACCATGTCTCATTAACTGCATGGATGTCTATATTCTCGTGTATGAGGAGGACATATAGCGAGTGTAGTTTTTATTTAGGTTCTGGGCACTGAGTAGTAACACCTTGAGGTACAATTGAGTTGATTTTGCTATGTTGGTAGGTTTGGCAATTTGGCACTGCCTAAAAAATGCACTAAGGGGATGGATACATTTTTTGCTAGTATTCAAAATCCTAGAGAGAACAGGTGCAGACCATCCTTAGCAAAACAATATGGTCTTTTAACCATATCCTTCCAAGCTGTCATCTCTACTCCAGATGAACTATTCTCAGAACTCACTTGTTTGGGATTATCTGATGCCACTGAGAAATATGTAGAACTAAACTGTGGAACAGATTTAAGAGATTGCCTGTGTGTGTGTGTGTGTGGGGGGGGGGTTGACTTTTTGGATTATTCTTAGTTCTCGGAGGCTCTCCCATACTTTTTGAGCCTCTTTGCCATCACTTTTTAAAATTCTGTTTGTATTTTGCTGATAATTGGAAATAATATTCTTGATTAACTTTGAAAAGGGAGGTTGAAATATTTGGGTAACCCCTCAAAACAACTTTCTTCTTTCATCAAATCATTTAAGGACCTTAGAAAGAGAAGGGCCAAACAATGCAACTTTGTCACAAGAGAATTTAAAATTTAAGCTTTAATATCCTCTGGAAAGTTTTGATAACATAACCAAGCAAATCTTGTCAGAACTGAAACAGTTACAGCACCTCTGGATACATCAACAGTATCATAAAATCATTTGAAAGAGTGTTTGGTTACTTGAAAAGAATCTGAGAATGATATTCTCAAAAGAAGCCAGTAAAAATGTTAACATATGAGCCTGGCAGTTGAAAATTCTGAAAGTTAATGTAGCAAAAGAATAAACTTTTCCCCGAAATATATCAAAAGCTTCCCCTTCCCTGTCAGAAGGCTTGCGGTTATCATTTACAATATGTTTAGCAGTATGTGGTTTTTGCAGGATCACAGAAAAGATATTTATGTGTCTGAGGTACTCCGTATAACCAGTCAGATGTTTTTGAGGCTAGAGGTTGACTATTAGACATTCTGCAAGCTGTTATGAAAACATCCTCTAATGCTGGTAAAACTAGAGAAACAGTTGCAGGCTAAGGAAACAAAGCATAATTCTTGTGCTGGGAGACCAGGAATTTAAATTGTGTCCGCAGAAATAATTATTTAATTTTAGTTATTGTTTCAGAATAAGAAAATTCCTCTAGAAGGGAATCCTCAGCAGAATCCTCAGCTTGAGAAGAATTCATTAAAGAAACACACTCCCCTTACAGTCCGTGCTCTTCTGAATAATGCTGTGCTGACGAGGCCATAAGACAGTTGAAACATGCATGTCCACAGCTAGTGGGGTTTGGCTTTATTGCCCTGAATTTGTCCATAACAGACTTAAAATGAAAAAAGTCATAGGCATTCAGAATTGCTATGTAGCTGAAACACCTGATGTCCCTAAGGAGTCATTTGCATATATCCCATGTGCCTCTCTAATGCAAGACGTTTAAGGAATCACACAGTGGAAACTCTGCCTTGGCTAGATCTTTCTTTAGTTTTTACTGATTGGTTTGCCTGTGTGACCTTTTTACTCATTGTTTTAGTTTGTTAGTTGGGATATTTTGCAGACACTCTAATGGTTATGGACATCAGCTAGGTATGACAACCCTGTGTCTCTAAATGTCAGCCAAACATTCTACTTATGGTGTACTGAAGGAGGTCATAAAAAGGCTGAAACATGTATATCCACAGCTAATGGGGTTTGGCTTTATTGGCTTGATTTTTTTCCCTAACAGATTTGTAAAGAAAATACTTATAGGTGTTCAGAACTGCTATGTCCTTAAGGGGTCATTTGCATATATCCTATATTCCTTTAATACAAGAAGTTTAAGCAATCAAACAGTGGAAACTTTAGCTTGGCTAGATTTTTCTTTAGTCTTTACTGCTCTTCTGACAGGTAATCAAAGTCAGAAATAGAAGAAAATGTTTTTTTCTTTTACATTTCAGTGAAGAAACAGGATTTAGAACATTAAAGGCTTGAAATAAACCTTTAGCAACCCCCATAAAGTCTTCCCTGTAAATAGTGAAAGAAACTGGAGAAGCCGTATGCTTAAGTTTTTATTTTAATTTCCTAGGAGACACCCTAGGAAAAGACCAAGTCATGGCAGGGGCTCTTACCCAGGAATCAGGCAACTTATCAAGGTCATGAAGTAAGACTCTGTCGTTTCCCTCCTCCAAGACTGACAAGGCTAGTCCTCCTTTGTCATTTCCCTCCTCCAAGACTGACAAGGCTAGTTATCCCTTACCCAGAGAGAACAACCTAACAGCCATAGAGGATGGGTCTAACTCCCAATCCATATGGGCTACTTTTGGAGCTACACCAACAGGACCAGGAGACAATGAACAGTCTGAGGAGCCAGGTCTAGCAACAGCAGAGTTACCATTCGGCAGATGAGAGTGAAAAAGATGGCCTGACAACCAAAGACACTGAGAAATTTTCTTCTTTGTGTGGATGAGAGAGAGAGAGAGAGAACGACATGTGTTGCTCCATGGCTGACAGGGAAATTAGCCTGGTAAATAGGTAGAGGAGCCTGAGTGAGTCGGTAAACTTCCTGAAAGGAAACCAGTGGTTTGAAGTAAAAACTTCAGTGACATCCCCCAAATCCACACATTCATATCTCTAACTGGAATTATCCACACAATGTAAAACTAAATACAGTAAAGTAATTTTAACACAGTTATCACAGAAGCATTCACAAAGGAAATAAATCCTCCTGCTATCTAGTAACAGTCTATAAAACATTTCCTGACCTAAAATATAATTATCTAAATAAAAAAATATAGCTTTCTTCAAAAAATGAAGACGTGGAAGGTTTACCACAGAAGGGTACTTAACTGTCCAGCCTTGAAGAACAGCTAGCAGACAGTCAGTTCCATGAAGCCCATAGAGAAAGCACATTTTGCAGAAAGAAAGCTCTGAAGCTTTGTGCACCCTAACCACTGTTTTATACATCTCTCCCTGGTGGTTAGAGCATGTTTGTTTAGCCTCTTCTCATATAAACTTAGCTGCCATAACAGAATCTTTTTAACCATATACATAAACACTTTATCTTATCACGTCCCCATAAGTATGGGGATTGCAACACCAATTCATATGTTATTACATAGTTTAGCACTATAGTCTTTGAATTGTCTTCATTTTTTATATCCCCAAAACACTTGAAATTGTCTCAAAATATTCCAGAACATGAAAATGCGCTTTTGTAGATTTAACAAGTATAAAATAATATCATCTGAACATATAGATAAGTTTTTTGATTACCATAACAGCTATATGTTTGATTTTTCTGAGTCCCTTGCCTTCTCCTCTAATGGTTCTAAATAAAATAAAATAACAAAGGGGCAAGAAGACACCCTTGCTTGATCCTCTGTTCAAAAACAACTTCTGGAAAGTATAGTTGTTTAAGTAAACTTACCAAAACAGTAGATGTTTATTAACAGACCATTGTTGTAGTAGCCAAAGCTATTTGTGTCCTGCCCCACTGACTGGCCATCTTTTTAAAGCTAAACAGCACTTTCCATGTGTTCTAACTGTCCAGAATGTGAGGGGAGGTGAAAGAACAGTTAGAACTCCAAAATAATTTGGTCTTTATTGCCCTATTAAGGGAGACAAGAGCCCTGAAAAGGACTATACTGGGAAACACACCAAAATGTAAGCTATATACACAAGATACACAAGAATATATATATATATATATATATATATATATATATATATATATATATATATATATATATATATATATATATATATATATATATATATATAGGGTCTATATTAGAACATCGGAGTTTCAAAACTTCTAATGTTCTAATATCGACCCCTATTCAGCGAAAGCTTACAACATCGAACATGCAGAACAGCAAATTTTTTCCTAGGGAAAAAAGTTGCTGTTCCAAAACACATGCACACAACACAGGCACACCAAACAAACAGCAATCCACACACATACACCTAAAATCTTACATCTAACCCTACACTAAACTGTACATACACCACTAACTATCCACTTACCGTAACACAAACCCTAACCCTAAGGTCCATCACTATTGCACATTCACCTCACCTGCACCCTAACCTTAACTCACCTACCCCGCCCTAACCCTCACGTCCACACAATCACACACTTACCTGACCCGCGCCCTAACCCTAACTCACCTAACCCACCCTAACCCTCACGTCCACACAATCGCACACATACCTAACCCGCACCCTAACCCTAACTCACCTAACCCGCGCCCAATCGTACACTTACCTGAACCCAACCCATAACTTTCCACCAAAGTGCTGAAAATAGCAAAGCGACAGAAACGGACAACCAAATTCTTTCCCTAGGAAAAAAATTGTTTTTCTGTAGCTTCGCTATTTTCAGTGTTCACTGAATAGGGGTCGATATTAGAACATTTGAAGTTTTGAAACTTTGATGTTCCAATATAGACCCATATATATATATATATATATATATATATATATGGGTCTACTTCATATGATCGAAAGACCATTTGATCGAAACCCATTTGATCGAAAACCAGTATTTAAGGCATAAAACTGGGATTTGTCCCCCTCCCCAATTCATGCAACCCTGGAGTTGGTATATATAGTTAGGGGGGGTGTGGAGGGGTGAAGCCCCCCACCCAGTTTCCTTTAAAAGAAGAAAATAAAACAAAAAAGTACAGATTTTAAAGGAAAATAGTTGGGGGGCTTCACAACCCACACCCCCCACACCCCCCTAACTATATATACCAACTCCAGGGTCGCACGACATTGGGAAGGGGGACAAATCCCAGTTTTATGCCTTGAATACTGGTTTTCAATCAAATGAACTTTGAATCAAATGGGTTTCGATCAAATGGTCTTTCGATCATATAAAGTAGACCCATATATATATATATATATATATATATATATATATATATATATATAATAAGCCGCAGTGGTGCAGCGGTAGCATTGTCACCTCACAGCAAGAGGTTCTCCCGTTCGATTCTCGCTGGAGCGCCTTCTGTGTGGAGTCTGCATGTCCTCCCTGCGGTCAAGTGGCGTTCGAAAGACATGCGTTAATGGGCGTGCCTTCGTTGAAGGTTGGGCATCGGGCTGGCACCTCGGCACCATAAAAATCTACTGCCAATCATTAGTGGACTGGAGTTCCACTGTGGTGACCCCTAACCGAGAAAAGCCGAAAGAAGAACATGAACATTATATATATATATATATATATATATATATATATATATATATACATACATATATATAAATATATATATATATATATACACATATATATACATATATATATATATATTTTATATATATATATATATATATATATATATATATATATATATATATATATATATTTACTTACATCCATACCTGTCAATACCAAAAACTGACACCAAAAGAATGGGTCTGGAAGGGGAAGGGGGCTACTGCAACAGTGCTCTACTAGAAAATCAGCTGTTATGGTAAGTTTACTTACACAACCTTCTGGAGCTTTAGAAGAACCATGTAAATCAGAGGAAAGGATGTAAAAGCATAGAGAAATACAAGATCATGGAATTGAGAAGGTATCTGTCTTCCAGACCTACTTGCGAGGAATTCTGGAGCAGAATTTCTCTGTCTGTTCCTACTTGAGGAGCTCCCCAGAGATGGATCAAGTCTTGAAAGACCTCCCTGATCTAGTTTCCATTCATAAGACTCTGCCTTTGTCCTGCTCGGCTTGTCTGTCACACAATTCTGCTCTGACAAAATGCAAGATGACTGTAGAGTGAGACTGAGCCTATAAAGCTGTATACCAAATTAATATGGCTAGTCTGTAATGGGGGTAAGATCTTGTTCCCCTTTGCTTGTCTTTGTACCACATCACTGTGGTACTGTCTTTAACCACTTGAAGAAGTCCTGGGGATCAAAGGTGACTCAGAGAGTTGAGTGCCTTGATAAGAACTACCACCCCAGATCATGAATAACAGAATACATTTAAGAAACTTTTCTCAGCCTCTTAATGTGACACCTTATATGCTATATTCTCGTGTTTACAGGAGTTACTATATTATATGTTTGACTGCACTACATTTTATACATATCTTAGACTGCATTTTGTATATATTTTTTTTCTTTTCTCAATGAACTCTGACTAGATCATTTAGTCTTAACCATTATGTTCTGAATTTTGCTATGGACTCATTTTGTATATAATACTGCCAGCTGAAAATGTATTTTTTGCTCTTTGAGCTTGGGTTGTGGTTGAACAGGGTCAAGTCACCAGTCCACTTACCCAGTGAATAAATAATAAACAAATAATCTATTTTATGTTTATGTGCTTTGGTCTGTCTTTGCTGTCCCACAGACCTTGCACTTTTATGCCCCTTGATACTGTTCTCCAAGCAAACTCTGAGGCATCTGTGATGACTTACTGCTTTGGAGCAGGAGGGGAGAAGGGGAGACCTGGATTCAGGGACATTTAATGTCTGTACCAAATATTCTCTCTTTTCACAAACCTCAGAACTGGAATTTGAAAAAGTCAAATATGTTGGTGCTGGTACCAAAGAGAATTCAGATACCACTGTATATTTCTCATTTGGAGCCTTGCAAGAGGCATCATGAAACTTATGGATGCTATGAGCTCAGAATCCTGAGGTATTCCCTCACAGTGACTGAAGTCTGAGCAGAAATCCCTGAAACAGATCTAAATGAAGCTCTATTTGTTCCTATGTTAGAAAAGCTCTTCATACTGAGGTATCTTGCAGACACTCCAGGAACAAAGTCCTGTGTGATGAAAAAAGACTTATAGCTTCATAGGTTCACAGGAGATTAATATGCTAACGGCCCTAGAGCCCTTAGAAACTTAGGTTCATAGGTGTGTACTAGGCTGATGGCCCTGGAGCCTTTACAAGCCTAGCCCATAGGGTTGCCCTGGCATCATGCCACCCGACCTTAGTTCCCAATGCCTCTGTCGATTAAAGCCACTGGAGTGATCCCTGGGGTAAATTTTATATTTCCCATCCACTCATCAAGATTTCTCTTGAAGAAGGCCAGTGAGGTGTTCTGCTTGACATGTATGGGAAGTCTATTCCATAGCATGGGCAGTCTCTGGTTTATGAACATGTCCCTCCAGCATGTTCTGTGATTGTGGTAATGAGGTTGAGGTCACTGGAGCGTGTGATGTGGAGGGATTGGGATTTCTCTAGATGTAGCATTTCTAACAGAGCTGGGTCAGACATGGCTTTGTAAGTCAAGCAGAGATCTCCTCTAAGTAGGCGATATGATACAGAGAATAGTTGGAGTTTTTTGAGTCTGTCCATATAAGACAAATGTTTAAAGCCTAGGATCCTCTTTGCGAGGTACTTTTGCAGCTCCTCCAGTTGTTGCAGGTGTTTAGTGAGGTACATACCAAATAGGGCATTGTACTCAATGATTGGCCTAATGAGGGAAGAGTAGAGGGAGACAATGACCTCTTTCTTCCTGGATGCAAAACTCTTAGTAATGAGATGTGCCACACAGAAGGACTTCCTGACCACAGTAGCAATGTGGTGGTCAAAGGAGAAGTTGCTGTCACCCTGTGTTCCCAGATCTCTTATAACACCTTCTGTGTTCAGTGGACTACCATCGATGTGGTAATTCATGGGAACCGTGTTTTTCCCAAAAGGGATGACGACACATTTTTTGGCATTGAGCTTAAGGCCATGGCTCTGACACCAGTTGTTTGTCTCAGTGAGGCCTTTCTGTACGATGTCAGCATCACTTGGGGAGTTAATAATAGCTCCCAACTTGCAATCATCTGCGAACTTTGTCAGCCAGAGTCCCTTCGTGTTGGCCTGGACTTCAGAGAAGTAGACACCAAACAGTAGAGGGCCCAGGACTGAACCCTGTGGGACTCCACTCATGACTGGTCGGCAGTCTGACTTGGAGTCAGCTACTTTTACACTGTTGGTTCGACCTGTGAGCCAGTTTGCAACCCACCTAGTGATTTAGGGGTTGATGCCTAGCTTAATGAGCTTTTCAATGATTTCTGAGTGAGGAATGGTATCAAAGGCCTTGGGCAGATCAAGGTAGGTTGTATGAACCACCTTGCCTTCATCCACAGCTCTGGTGACTGACTCAAAGAAGTCAACCAAGTTGAGCAAGCATGATCTACCCTTCATGAAACCAAACTGTGTGTGACCCAGAGTTTGCAGATTCCCTATATCCTGGTTTATTAGGTCCACAATGATGCATTCCACAGCTTTGTATATCAGACTCATCAGGCTAATGGGGCGATAGTTCCCAGGGTCTGTAGTTGCTCCTCCTTTGTGGAGAGGGATGACTGTAGCAATGCGCCATTTGGTAGGGAAAAAGCCTGAGGTGAGCTTGTGATTGAAAAGGGCACACAGGTGAGGTGCCAGTTCACTCTGTAGTTCATGTAGAACACAGCCAGGGATATTGTCAGGTCCCATAGAAGCTGTATTCTTGGCCTTGGACAGTGCTGTTTTAACCTGTGCAGCAGTAATACTGGTTGCCTGGCAATCTAATCTGTCAGCCAGTATATTGGCAATATGATATCTGTTGGCTCGTTATAGGAGGTACTATTGTGCAGTAGCTCAGAGCAAATCTGGGTATTGCAATGGAGGTTCTTTACATAACTATAGAAGGCCTTGTGGTTGTCTTTACTATCTGCTGCAATTCTGTTTTCATAGCTAGCTTTAGAGGATTTGATGAGGGATCACAACCTTTTGTTGAGGCTGATAAGGGAGTTTTTCCAGTCTTTGGATTTCACCTTATTCCGCATCAATTTCCTCCTTCTGTTGTAGAGTTTGTTTATGGTAGGGGACCACCAGACTGGCTTCCTTTTTTTGGAGGAGAGCATCTTAGTTCTATTGGGTATGGCGAGATCCATGCATTTGTGTACGTGTTTGTACATTGCAGTGGTGTATGATGTGGCGGTCATGCAACTGATCTCCATTTGCATGGGTGCCATGAAGTTAGCCACCTCAGTTTTTAGGAGCCCAAAGTTAGCTTTCAAGAAGGTTTTCATGGTGGTTACCTTTGCGACGGTGGTGGGAGCCATATTTATCTCGAGTTGCCCAACTGTCAGTGGTTAGGTGAGTGAATTCACAGATGTAAGGGTCTATGGTAGTTAACAGTGACTTCCTCTGTCCAGGAGAGACATGAGCACCACCCCAGGAATAAATTTGCAGTCACCTATCCATTGATCTGGGTTGCATTTGAAGATAGTCAGGAAGGGGCTCTGTTTTACAAAATTGGAAGTTTATTCCAGTGAAGTGGCAGTCTCTGGGAGATATATCTATCTCTCCATCATGACCTCTTCATGTCAGAGGCTAGGATAAGATCTCTGGAATGAGTGACCCTCCTGCAGTTTGACTTACAAATGTGTATCATTTCCCTCAGGACCAGGTCAGCGACTACCCTATAAGCCAGGCACAGGTCATCCTTCAGCAACCTGTAGGAGACAGAATACAGTGACATGGCTTTCAGTCTTTTTGCATAAGACTTTTGTGTACCCTGTAATTTCTTGGTGAGAAACGTCTGTGCTCTCTCCAATTGCTGCAGGTGTCTGATGAAGTACATACAAAAGGGAGCATTGTATACAATTATTGGTCTGATGAAGGCTGAGCATAAGGAATTATGACATCCTTAGATCTAGATGTGATGCCTTTGCTTATAAGACGTGCCGTATAGAAGGATTTCCTTACTACTGTGGATACATGGTAGTCAAAGTTCAGATTCCTATCAACCTGAGTACCCAGATCACATATTACTGGGTCAACACTTAGTGGGGTGCTGTCTATCATGTAATTAGCAGGGATGTCACCTTTCCCAAAGAGAATAATAATGCTTTTTTTTGCATTCAGCTTTAATCAGTGGCTGTGGCACCAGTCATTTGTCTGCGTAACCCTGTCTGCAGTATATTAACATGATTAGGGGACTCGATGACTGTTCCCAGTTTGCAAATGTCAGTGAACTTAGTCAGCCACAGGCTGTCCAAGTTTGCCTGGACTTTTGAGAAATAAATTCCAAACAGTAAAAGGCTCAGCACAGAAGTATGTGGTACGCCACTGATAACTGGTCTGTTGCCAACAGGTTAAATCACCCACTTGGACAGGATGTGTCCTGTCTGTCAGCCAGATGGCTACCCAGCTGGTAATGAACAAGTTAATTCCCAATTATATAATACCCGAGTGGGGTATTGTGTCAAATGCCTTGGCTAGGTCAAAATAAGTGGTATGCACTGTCTTTCCCTCATCCAGGGCCTTTGTGACTGTCTCAAAGAAGTCAACCATGTTTAACTGGCATGATCTACCTTTAATGAATCCGAACTTGGTGCGGTCCAGAGTTTCTAATTACCAATGTCCTTGTTAATAAGGTCCATAATGATTCTTTCCATGGCCATGCAGACGAGGTTAGTCAAGCTTATGGACCTATAAGTCCCAAGGTTGGTTGATGGTCCCCCTGTGTGCAGAGTGATTACTGTCGCTGCCCTCCATTCTGCCAGAACATAGCCAGTTCTCTTGAAATCCCAGCCTGTGTAAGAGATCTCTTACCCAAGTAAGATTTCTGACACCTTGAAATAGACAGGTCTATATTACGACATTGAAAGCTCAGGTCAGCGAACACTTGTTCTCCGACCAATATACAGCAAAATGTCATTTCCGCAAACAGCCACAACAGCAAATTTTTTCCTAGGGGAAAAATCATTTGGCCAAGCAAAAACTACACAACACTGCAAACCTAACAAAGTGTGGGGACATTGCCCCCCAACCCCCTAACTAAATATACCAACTCCAAGATCACTTTACAGTGGGGAAAAGGCAAATTCATGGCGATGGCTAAAAGATTTTTTTTCCTCTAGGAAAAAATTTGCTGTAGTGGCCGTTTGTGGAACTGACATTTTGCTGTTTATTGGTTGACAAATAGGTGTTCGCTCACCTGAGCTTTCGATATTGTAATATAGACCCAAAAATGACCATGCAAAGATAAGCAAGTCATCTAAATATGGAAAAATGTTGACACCCTGTAGCCTGCAATGGGCTAGGACAGGAGTTAGACACTTTGTAACAGTTGATAGTCATAAAGGTAACACAGAGAACAAATAATATGATCTAGACACAAAAAAGTATTAAGAAACTCCTGAAATGTGGATGAATAGGAATGTGATAAGTATCTTTTAAACTTAGAAGTTATGTCCTTACCATAACGTTCCATGTGGAGTGTTCATCTCGCCTTTGTTCTTACACATGGGTTCGGAGCCGATCCTCGGCTCCGTGTCGGCCGCTTGCAAGCTCTGCATCGAGAAGAAGCTCGAGACAACCTAATACCCACAATCCCCCTCTGCCTTTACCTCAGATCTAGTTTGCAAGCAAACCAGCAGTCAGAGAGAGCACACTCATGCCAAAAATTACATAAAGCAAGAAATCATCTATATATATATATATATATATATATACACATGTACATCATACATATACAACCACTGCAAATGCAGAAGCAGAATACTCCAGACAAGGTACCAAATTGAACGTTCTTCCTGAGGGTGGGAGGGTGGGAATGTAAGAACAAAGGCAAGATGAACACTCCACATGGAACGTTATGGTAAGGACATAACTTCTAAATGTGAGAGTGTTCAATCTCGCCGTTTGTTCTTACACATGGGTAGCGTCCCTAGCTCCATGTTCCTGAGGAACTCACGGGAGAACGTTCTTGAGCACAGTGGAACCAAAGGTTGCCCTGTCCCTAGAAACCCTGTCCACTTTGTAATGAGAGATGAATGTATGTGGTTTAGCCCAAGTAGCAGCTGCACAAATTGTGTCTAATGGTAGGTGAGCTGCATGAGCCAGGGATGTAGACACTGATCTTGTAGAATGTCCTTTAGGTTTGACAGATAAAGTTTGATTTGAAGAATCATAAACGTATATAATACAATCAGTTAGCCATTTGGAAAGAGTTTGTTTAGTAACCGCTACACCTTTCCTGCTGTCAGCAAAGGCTACAAAAAGTTGATCAGATTTCCTGTGATCCTTTGTTCTATCCAAATAAAACCTGAGTTGTCTATGGACATCCAATTTGTGTAACATATACTCTAACTTATTAGAGTGATTCTTGAAAAAGGTAGGTAATTCAATGGACTGATTAATGTTATTGATAGAGCAAACTTTGGGGAGAAAGGATGGATTAGTGCGAAGAGATACTCTGTCAGAGTGAAAGATCAAATAAGGGTGTTTAATAGAAAGAGCCTGAAGCTCAGACACTCACCTAGCGGATGTAATGGCTACCAAGAAGAGAGTTTTCCACGACAAATACTTTAATGGACAAGAGGAGGCTGGTTCAAATGGAGGTAACATCAATTTGGATAATAAAAGGTTCAGATTCCAAGGTGATGTAGGAGTTCTAACTGGTGGTCTAATATGGAAAGATCCTTTTAAAAAGGCCTTACAAAGTCTGTGAGCCATAATAGGTGCCCCACATTCTTCCACATGAAAGTTGGAAATGGCAGCCAATTGCACTCTTAAAGTGGCAGGAGAAGCTCCTTGATGGAACAATTCTGTTAAAAACTCCAAGATCTTGTTTAACGGAGCTATGACAGGGTCCAAATGATGTGAGTTTGCCCAGAAGACAAAACGCTTCCATTTACTAGTGTAGGTCTTTGTAGTGGAAGCTTTATGAGAAGCCACTAGTATATTCTGAACTGCCGGTGTAAGAGAATCAGACCTGGCTAAAAAGGGAAGCGGAACAGCCAAGCTGCTAGATGGAGTGATTCGAGAGAGGGGTGAGGAACCCCTGACGAGTGAGTCAGTAGATCTGGCTCTGGGTCCAGGATCCAAGGTCCCCGAATGCGGTGTTGCAAAAGAAAGGGGAACCAAATTTGACGAGGCCAGAATGGGGCAATGAGGATTATCGTCCTTTGTAGGTTGTTGGCTTTCTGCAAAAACTTTGCAATCAGGGGAAAGGGAGGAAAAGCGTACAGGAGACCCGGGGGCCAATCGTGCACCAGCGCGTCCCTGGGGACTTCCCCTGGAGGGGGTAATAGGGCAAAGTAGCTCCTGCATTTGGCGTTCATTGGAGACGCAAAAAGATCGCAGGAAGGCTGGCCCCACTTGCAAAAAATCTTCTTCGCAACTGACTGTTTGAGGGACCACTCGTGAGGCAACAGGATTGCTCTGCTCAGCCTGTCGGCTATGACGTTGGATGACTCCGGGATGTGCGTTGTGATCAGAAAGCGACCCGTGGACTCCGCCCATTGCCAAATTCTCATGGCCTCTCTGCATAGCTGATAAGACCTGGTTCCCCCTTGCTTGTTTATGTACCAGACTACAGACATGTTGTCTGTCTGAACTGCAATAGTCCCTAGAGGAAGAAGGGGAGCAAAGTGTTGCAATGCTAGAAACACTGCCCTCAACTCTAGAACATTGATGTGCAGATTGTACTCTAAATTGGTCCATTCGCCTTGGACTGCCTGTCCCTGAAGGATGCCCCCCCCCACCCTATCAGGGAAGCGTCCGTGGTTACCGTAGCTGTCGGCGTGGGTAGCACAAATGGTCTTCCGCTGGAAAGGTTGCAAGTCTGAAGCCACCAGGCTAGATGTGATTTGCATGTGTTTGTAATCAGAATTTCGTGTGTCAGAGGTAGCTGTTGGAACGACCATTGTGCAAACAGTAGCCATTGTAGAACTCTCATGTGCAGTCTTCCCAATGGTATCGCAATGAGAGAAGCTGCCATGAGACCCAAGACCTTCAGAACCAGTTTTGCTGGGGATTTTCTGGATGACAGAAGGAGATATTTGACTTTGTAGTGAGGCTATCCTTTCTGGAGGGAGCCTTAGAATTAAATGATGCGTATCTAATTCAGCTCCTATGAATAAGATATGCTGTGATGGCTGTAGTAAAGATTTTTCGAAATTTACGGAAATTCCGAGGTGAACACAAAGTTGTAGAGTGTAATCCCTGGCCTGTATCAGTTGACGCCGGGTGGTGGCAGAAAGGAGCCAGTCGTCCAGATACGGAAACACCTGGAATCCTAGGCGTCTCAGATGAGACGCTACCACTGCCATGCATTTGGTGAAAACCCTGGGGGCTCAGGTCAGACCAAAGGGCAGGGCTCGAAACTGATAGTGACTGGCTCCCAGCTGGAAGCGCAAATGATCTCTGGACGCCCTGGCCATTTTGATGTGGTAGTATGCGTCCTTCAGATCTATTGAGCACATCCAGTCGTCCTTCTGTAAGAATGGAAGGATCGATTGAAGCGTGACCATTGAACTTTTCTTTCTTGTGAAGGTGTTGAGGTTGCTTAGGTCCAGAATCGGCCTCCAGTCCCCTGTCTTCTTTGGAACTAAAAGAACCTTGAGTAAGTTCGAATCCTCTTTGGTCCGCTGGGACTGGTTGGATGACTCTTTTTCTAGCAGCTTTGAAATTTCTATAGCTGCTGGGTCTCGCAGATGGGGCGGCACATCTGGGAGTCTTCTCTTTGGAATGGGAGTGGATAGAAAGGGTATTCTGTAACCTCTGGTAACCACGCTTTTTACCCAGTTGTCTGTAGTAAGATTTTGCCAGGCCTGAGGGTATAAAGCTAAGCGACCCCCGACAGCCTCCAGAGCAGGACAGTCGGGCCTCCTCTCAGGAGTGCTGGAAAGGTTTTCCAGGGGGTGTATCCCTGTCACCTTGGTTTTGCGGACCCCCTCTGCTGCCAGGGCGGCATCTTCCACCTCTGCCCCCTCCTCTGCCTCTAGAGGGGGCATCACCCTGCGTGCCTGGGAAAGATCCTTGGGGTTTTCGAAACCACATTTTTCCACCGCGTTGCCCTTTGAGGTACGGTCTGGATGGGGTGGAAAAACGGACTCCGACAGCAGACAGAGTCTTTCCCTCCTGTTCACACCGGGTAAGGGTCTCCTTTACTTTGGGGCCAAAGAGAGTGGCACCATCAAATGGGCGTTAGTAAAGGAAGACTTGAAGGCTTCCGCAAATGAACATAAGCGCATCCAGGATTGTCTACGAAGAGCAATCGCTGAAGCTGCTGCCCTACTCGATCCTTCGGCTGCGTATGAGATCAGCCTCATGGATGAGTTAACAATGGATGTAAGGGTATTGAGATGTGCTGTAACTTTCTCTGAAACAGCAGCATCTGTAGTACCCTGGAGGGTATCTCCCAACTCTTTGATTAGATCCCTCTGTAGACGTGTAAAGTGGGTCAAATAGATCAGGGATCGCATAGAAAAAGCCGCTGAACTAAAAATGTGCTTCCTGTACCTGTCCATAGTCCTAGAATCTTTGTTAGGTGGATGGACAGATGAGGAAGATTCCGACATCTCCTTTTTCGTGGCCACTGCCACCACCATAGCATCCAGTGGAACTCCCTTTGTGAGGTAAGCCTTGTTTTGGGGTGCCGTAATATACTTATTAGGCTTTCTAGGGACTGGTTCCACCGTGTCAGGTGTCTCCCACGCCCTTCGAGCAATCAGCTCCATTAACTCATCGAAGGGCGGAGTGACCCAGGAGGAGGAAGGGCGAGCACCAAATGCCTTCAGCAAGACTGACTCATCCTCAGAAGGGGGAAGGGACTGCCAATCACCTCTCTGTTTTAGGATCTCCAAGATGTCAGCAAAAGAGACATCCTCTGAAGGTGACTTTGGGGACCCTTCTGACTCATCCAAGTCAGTGTCCGATGTCAATGATTCTTGTGGAGAATCTAAGTGTCTCCTCTTACACAATCTTTTCCTAGGGACTTCTTCGGGGGGAGCATCCGAAGAAGCCTCCAAGGAAGAGGGGGCACCCTCCAGGGGTGGCTGAAACACCGGTGCTCGACGCTTGGATGTGGCCGTTGGTGCAGAGGAGGATAACGGTCCTTTATGGGGAGGAGAGGCTGCTTCTACTGATGTGGTTGTCTGGGTAGACAACACCTTCCTCATGAGATCGAAGGCCCCCGGGTCCCGAGTCGAGGTATCTCCCGGTTCCGAAGAAATGGGGAGAATCCCCGAAACAGGCACCGAAGGCATCGACCCTGAGGACGGAACCAAGTCGATCCGAGCCGAGGCCCCGAGAGGGAGAGTCGGAACCGAAACATCGGTTCAACTCTCGGTCCCAGAACCAAGGATGGATCTTCGGCTCTGAGACTCTGGTACCGGATCCGACGGAGTCGAGGTGAACAGAGCCGACCAAGAAAAGGACGGTTCTGGCACCGAGGGCTCCACAATCAGTAGATCAGCCTCTTCCGGCTCCAAAGACTGGACAGGTCTCGGAGGAGGAACAGATGGAGATAATGGAAGGCCTTCAAGTCTCGACACCAATTGGGTGGAAACCGAGATGAGTTTGGATAAGGCCATATTCTCCATTAATTTCTGCACCACGCGGTCAACATCGGTGTCAGAGAGGGGCCTGGAAGAACGGGTCGAAGGAATCGAAGATGGAGCCGACCTCAACAGTGTCGGGGGAGGGAGCTCCGTCACCGGTTCCAAAACTCGAGGCTCGGACACTGACAACAGTTGAACACTCGGCCCCGAGGTCTGTGGAACCGGTGATCGAACCTTAACCGAAGAGCTCGGAGCCGATGACTTGGGCTCCGACGTCTTCGATTCCTTCGAGGATTTGGATGCCTGGTCTGAAGCATCCAGAGCCTCTTGAAAAGAAGGTTTCAATAAACCCCTATCCATGAGTTTCCTGCGCCTATCTGTCATGACCCTCCCACTGAAAGAATGACAAATAGAGCAGTCTTCTTGCAGATGGAGAGGGCCAAGACAGTAGACGCAGGAACTATGATTGTCAGTAACTGACATTTTTTGCCCACATTGGCAACGCTTAAATCCAGATTTAGCCTTCTCAGACATCTTAAACTTAATGTGGAAAAAAGGTGAGAAGTCAAGTCCAGGTAGTAAGTCAAATCCGGTGAAATTGTCAAATCCAGTTAAAGAAAAAATGTCTATCCAGTAGTCAATTCAGAAAGGGGTGGTAGGCCCCGAGGGAAACTCTAATAAGTTTAAAATTAAACTTAAATGGAACCGAGAATTCCTCAACCATACCACACACACACTTAGTCACTAAACAAACTTTATAGAAGAAATTTATGTTGAAATAACAAGAAAAAAATCTTAATCTTAGCTTTAGTTGTTCGAGCTTGACCCAGTGATGCGAACGCTGCAGCGGCAAACTAGATCTGGGGTAAAGGCAGAGGGGGATTGTGGGTATTAGGTTGTCTCGAGCTTCTTCTCGATGCAGAGCTTGCAAGCGGCCGACACGGAGCCGAGGATCGGCTCTGAACCCATGAACCCATGTGTAAGAACAAACGGCGAGATTGAACACTCTCACATCTAAGGTTACTAAAAAGCTCAGATGATGAAGAAGGAGTAACAGGCTGTGAAGTGAAAGCATTTTGAACATGGGCACTATAATAAACTGGCTTGTGTCCAGGCATTTTCTTTCTCTGGCACTAAAAACATTCTTGAATAATGTCTTTTTCCCAACTGAGAATGAGGAGGAATTGCTTCTATTACCCCCTGTGGTAGCACATGTTGTAGGTTCAGAAGGAAACAGAAGGTCTTGGCTTGGAAGATGTGGAGGAGTGCCCTGAAAAGGAAGAATTTCCTCCCATTGCCACACTGCCATCTGTATCCTAGATGGATAACATTTAGCAACCATTTATCTCTAACAATATGTTACCAAAGAAAAAGAGATGGAGATTCAGACTTTCTGGAAGTAATAAGGGAGATCAGTTGGGGGTCCCTTTTATAGTTATTCTGCCTTATCAGACTGTCCTTTGACATCATCAACAGGGAGAACAAAGATTACCTGGGCCAAGAGGGAGTCATCACAATGATGTTTGGCATTTCTCTTTGAACTTTCAGAGGTTCATAGGTTCATAGGTAGGTACTAGGCTATTGGCCCTAGGGCCTATACAAGCCTAGCCAAAAAGGTACCCTGGCTTTCGCCACCCAAGAAAATTATTTTCCTGTGCCCCTGTCAAGCAGAACCAATCATCAAGATTTTTCTTGAAGAGTGCTAATGAGGAGCTCTGTTTGACATAGATAGGTAGTCTGTTCCAGAGTATGGGAAGTCTCTGGGACAGGAATCTACTCTCCAACATGTTCTGTTTATTGTGGTGACAAGGTTTAGGTCCCTAGAGCATGTAGCTCGGAGGGATTGGGATTTCTTTAAGTGGAGCATGTCCGACAGCTCTGGGTTTGACATAGCTTTGTATGTTAGGCAGAGATCGCCTCTGAGTAGGCGATATGCGATGGAGTAAAGCTGGAGTTTTTTGAGACAGTCTGCGTAAGGCATCTGTTTGAGGCCAGTAATCCTCTTTGTGAGGTATTTTTGTGGCCTTTCCAGTTGTTGTAGATGTCTTGTGAAGTACATACCAAAAGGGACGTTGTACTCTATAATGGGTTTAATGAGTGATGAGTACAGGGGAACAATGACCTCTTTTTTTCTGGATGAGAAACCTTTGTGATGAGGTGTGCCATGCAGAAGGATTTCCTGACCACTGTGGTGATGTGATTATCAAAGGAGAGACTACTGTCCACCTGTGTCCCAAGGTTTCTTATCACACTTTCGGTGTTAAGTAGACTACCGCCTATGTGGTAGTTCATGGGTACAGAGTTTTTACCAAAGGGGATGGCAATGCACTTTTTGGCATTGAGCTTGAGACCATGTCTTTGACACCAGGCATCTGTCTCAGTGAGGCCCTTTTGTAGGATATCTACATCGTTAGGAGTTTCGATTATGGCTCCTAGTTTGCAGTCATTTGCAAATTTAGTTAGCCAAAGACCTTCTGTGTTAGCATGTACTTCAGAGAAGTAGATACCAAACAGGAGAGGACCCAGGACTGAACTCTGTAGTACTCCACTTGTCACTGGTCTGAAGTCTAATTTGGAGTCTGCTACTTTCACAGTGTGGGTTCTGTCAGTAAGCCAGTTGGCAACCCATCTTGTGACATAGGGATTTATATCTAGTTTAGTGAGTTTATCTATAATTCCAGAGTGGGGGATGGTGTTGAATGCCTTGGCGAGATCTAGATAGGCTGTGTGAACCACCTTACCCTCATCTATAGCTTTGGTGACTATTTCAAGGAAGTCTATCAGGTTTAGGAGACATGATCTGCCTTTTACAAACCCAAACTGTGTGGGGTCCAGAGTTTGGAGATCTCCAAAGTCTTTGTTTATGAGTTCCATGATGATACATTTCATGGCCTTGAAGACAAGGCTCGTCAGGCTAATGGGGCGGTAGTTTCCAGGGTCTGCTGTGGCCATCCCTTTGTGGAGTGGGATAACTCTCGCTGTGTGCCATTCAATGGGCACAAAGCCTGAGGTGAGGCTATGACTGAACATGGTACTTAGGTGGGGTGCCAGTTCATTCTGTAGTTCATGTAGAAGGCAGCCTGGGATGTTGTCAGGTCCCATGGATGCTGTGTTCTTGGCTTTGGAGAGTGAGGTTTTTACCTGTGCAGCCATGATTATGGGAACTTTGCATTCTTCCGGTATAAAGATGGGTCCTTTAGGGGGTGAAAGGTGGGTAAAGTTAGCACTGAACCTATCTGCCCAGATGCTGGCAATATCAGTTGGTTCTGTATATTTTGTGTCATTGTGCTGTAACTCAGAGCAGATCTGAGTGTTGCCATTGAGATTCTTGACATAGATATAGAATGCTTTGTAGTTGTCTTTAGAATCAGTGGCAATTTTGTTTTCATAACTAGCTTTGGAGGATTTTATGAGGGATCTCAGCTTCTTAATGAGGCTGAACAGGGAGTTCCTCCAATCGTGGGATTTTATTCTTTTTTGCAACAGTTTCTTTCTTCTTTTGTAGAGTTTGTTTATGGCAGAAGACCACCAAATTGGCTTCCTTTTTTTGGAGGATAGCATCTTGGTTCTGTTAGGGATAGCACGATCCATGTACTTGTGTAAGTGCTTATAAAGTGCATTTGTGTAGGATTCATCAGTCGTACCTCTATTGTCCATCTGCATGAGTGTCGTGAAGTTTGCCACTTCTATTTTAAGAAGAATCTCTACCCGCTTCGCTCCCCACCCTGCCCCCTATTTCCTCCCGCCCCCAGTGGTCCCACCTTTATTACACTCACAAACCCCTCCCATCTTTCCAGTAGCCAACCACAGCGCTAACCCAACACTACCTCCTCCATCTTCCCACTACTATTACACCTCCTCAACTAACATGTACAAGCATACCTTACCTATGCTCACTGCATGCACTCTCCTTGCATATCTTACATCCTACCAAAGCTCCATCATTCCCCCACTCAACCACTACCACTGTACTACGACTCACACCACCACTCATGTCTCATCCTCACTCAGCTCCCCTCCCACCAACTCAAGAAACATCCCTATGCACCCCCCACATATTCTACCAACTATATTACTCAAACATAAAGCATCCCTACAACTTAACACAGTAACCCTCCCACCATACCTATTACCCAAAGAGCACAATCATAAACGTTCCCTTATAAAGAAACACACTCAGAAACTGAGAAAACTAATAACCTCATGCATATCTAAACTAGCCCTAAGTGGAGATATCCACCCCAACCCTGGCCCTACCATCTCCAACCCCAATCCTCATAATCAGACTAGAAACCACAGCTTCTCCCATATTACAGCCAATAGAAAGCCAAGTGACTTCCTTCTACTAAGCCTAAATAATAGAAGTATATCCAACAAAGTCCATGAACTCCATGCCACCATAGACTTGTACTCCCCATATATAGTCATCCTGACAGAAACCTGGCCAAAACCTCACATTACCAGTGAGCAAATACTCCCTACAGGTTATGGCATACTAAGAGTAGACCGGCTAAACAAGAAAGGAGGCGGTGTAGCTATAATATTTAAACAGCATCTAAACATCCAGATCTTAAAATCATCAGCTCCACAAATAGGCAATGAATAAATAATATATACCAACCTCAAAATAAACCAAAACAAAACCATCAACATAATTGGATGCTACTTCCCACCTGGCCAAAACATCCCTCCACTAGAAAACCTCCTCAGCTGGTCTACCCACCATCTCCCCCAAGAAATTATAATTTTAGGCGATTTCAATATTGACTGGCAATCCTGTTCTGGCAACCATCCAACCCATCATGTAAACCTTCACGGCTTCACCCAACTAGTCCAGTCGCCAACCAGGATAAATAAAAACTCCAGCAAGCACACTACCCTGGACTGGATACTAGTCAGTAAGAGCCCCCAGTCATATATAACAGGCTGCTTATCAGATAGCCTCAGTGATCACTCCCCAACATTCCTACTCAAAAAATACCTATACCAAGCTAAACCTGTCATCTACCGTCAGATACGTAAAAAACTAAATTTTAACCCACTCACATTCATCTCATCCCTCAAAGAATGTAACTGGCATCCTCTAAAGTACCTCAGTCTTGATGACGCAGTTGAATTTTTTAATACTACCTTCCTGAGCATCCTTAATTACCATGCCCCCATAAGACTTTCCAGAATCAAAGCACAACCCTCCCCATGGCTACAGAAAACCAATAAGTCAGAAATGAAAAACAGGGATAAAGCCTGGGAGTACTGGCGCAAAACCAAAACCCCCTCAACTAGACAAATTCCTAGAACTACGCAATAGAGTCAAAAAGCTAATAAAACAGGACAAATTCCAATACTACCAGTCTGCCCTAGACTCCTCCCAACACAGCCCCAAACAATTCTGGTCCTCCATAAACTCCATCCTCCACCTAGGTAAAGTCAGTACCCCTCCTCCTAACATCCCTCACTCCTCAGAAAATATTGCTACCTCATTCAACACACACTTCACACAAACCATACTATCACTAGCTAAACAACACAACCCCCTCCCCTCCAACCCACACCTTCAACTAGTAATCTCCCCACTGCCTTCTCTTTTTCTCCTGTACCTACCTCCAACATAAAAAAACTCTTAACTAAACTTAAGCCCACCAGATTAGCAGCAGACAACATCCCAAGTGAATACCTACAAATCGCAGCTGATGTTCTGGCCTACCCAGTATCCATCTTGATTAGCCGATCTCTGTCAGAAAGTTACATTCCCACACTGTGGAATGTATCACATATAATTCCCCTCCACAAAGGCGGACCCTCCACAGAACTAACCAATTACCGCCCCATAGCTATTCTCTCTCCACTCTCCAAAATACTAGAGAGATGCATACACTCTCAGGTCTCAAACTACCTCCTTACTAACAACCTCCTTTCCAATACTCAGCATGGTTTCCGACCAAACCATAGCACCACCACTGCCTTACTCTCCTTTACTAACACTATCCTTCAGCATAAAAACAATGGCTATCTCTCCTCTGCTACTTTCCTAGACCTGTCTAAAGCATTTGACATGGTCCCACACAAACAACTTATCTCTGTCTTCAATAACCTATCCTTCTCACAATCAG
Organism: Protopterus annectens; assembly: GCF_019279795.1. NCBI lineage: Eukaryota > Metazoa > Chordata > Ceratodontiformes > Protopteridae > Protopterus > Protopterus annectens. Next base: position 80,583,270 of record NC_056748.1, on the reverse strand, counting down.
TCACCACCTGGTTTCAGAGTTACCTGTCTGACCGCCAGCAATCCGTCGTATGGCAGAATTACATATCTCCCCAACTACCTGTCTCCATAGGGGTTCCCCAAGGATCCATCCTTGGACCCCTACTCTTCTCTGTTTTCACCAATAATCTAGCCTCTGCCACCAAACATGGCACACTCATACAATACGCAGATGACTCAACCATCATCTGCTCAGCCCAGTCCCTACCCAAACTGCAAAACGTCACACATGAAGCCTTTTCCTCTGTTGAAACTTGGTTATCCGATGCCCAATTAATACTCAACCCAAACAAAACTAAACTACTCATCTTCCAACCCACCAAACATACTCAAAACAACTCTCACTTTAACATCACAGCAAAAGACAACACCACTATATCCCCAACTGAACACACCAAATTGCTAGGAGTGGAAATAGACAATAAACTAAAATTTGACATTCACATATCCATGACCATAAAAAAGTCCACAAAAAACTAGGAGCGCTATACAGAAATAAGCAACTTCTCACCAAAGCAGCAAAGATTTCAATAGCAAATTCCCACCTTATCTCCACCCTACTTTATGCCTCTCCAATATATACCAACCTAAGGCAATGCGATCTAAACAAGCTAGAGGCCTGCTACAACAAAATCACCAAATTCACCACAGGGGCATTCTACCGTAGTCACCACTGTCTCTCACTTGCTGAACTGGGCTGGCTTGAACTCCCTCACCTCCTTCAATGGTATCAACTCTCACTCGCCCACAAACTAGTAAACCATCCACTAAATGTCCCATCCCTCCAGAATCTACTCCAACCCTATCACACCACCAGACCACTAAGATCCAGCAACAAAAATCACTTGCAGATCACTAAAGCCAATAACTCTGCTGGTGAAGCACTATTCTCTTGCACCATAGCCAAATTATGGAACTCCCTCCCACCCACAATTACCTCCATACACCTCCATACCATCATGCACCCACTTCAAAACTTTACTAAAAGCGCACCTAAAAACATGCTGGCTATGCCCTTGCAACTCCCACTCTAATATCACCCACCCCATCCAAACACTACCTTTCTTTCCACTCCACTAACTACCTTGATTATAGCAAGCTCAGATACTCATAAGCCAGTACTTATTATACAGCAGGAACTTCTTCTTGTAACATTTGTTAATGTCTGTTATGTACTTCACAGATAAAGATTCTAGTTGTCTACTGATGTACTATGTTGTTCATCTGTAAATATGTTGTAAGTAATTGCTATGTAAATTGTTAATCGCTATGTAATCCAATGTAACTACTGTCTGTTTATTTTAACTGTGGAGCTTTTCTCCCCGGGCCTCCACTGAAAATGGACCTACGTCCAGTCGGACACTCCCGGTCAACAAATATAAATAAAATAAATAAAATAAAATAAAATAATAAAAGTTGGCTTTGGAGAAATGTTTTATGGTTGTTTTCCTAATGGGGGTGGGAGCGGGATGTGGATGTCTAGGGTGATTAGCTTGTGGTCGGATCTGACCAATGAGGAGCTGACCTCTGTTGTGGAACACCGGTCACCCATGTTGGTGATGACCAGGTCTAGGATATTGCTGCCCCTGGTGGGGGTGTGGATGAGTTGATCCAAGGCGTTGGAATTGATGACTTCCAGAAAACGTTGAGCAAAAGAGTTGGTACAGGAGTAGTTTTCCCAGTTAATGGTAGGGTAGTTGAAATCACCCATTATTAGAGTGTTGGGTTGTACCTTAATATTTTCCAGTGTATCAAGAAAAGAGGAGCGGGAATCCTGGGGCATGGTGGGGGGTCTGTAGCAAGCTACAATCTGGATTGCGGTTTTGCCAAGAGTTAGTTGAACTTGGGTAATCTCAGATGCATTATGCTGAGCAACTAGCTTGGAGGTGTGGATATCCTTAATGAATATGGACACACCTTCACCTTTAGTGTTTTGGTCCGGGTTTGGTGTCCGAAAGGTGTGGTATGACTTATAGCCTGGTAATGCAGGGGTGCTCTCTGGAGCTTTGAATCAGGTCTCTGTCACTGCACAGATGTCAATATTCTCCATTTTAAGGAGTGCCTCGAGTGAGTGCATTTTGAGGTTTAGACTTCTAGCACTGAGTAGCATTACCCTCAGATTTTGCTTGCTTGTACCTGTTAAGGTGGTGAATTTGTCATTTGAACCTTGCCTATAAAAGGCACTATAGGGGTGGCAAGAGCCTTTGCCAGTATCCGGAATCCCAAGGATGACAGGTGCAGGCCATCTCTGGCAAAGCAGCGTGGTCTGTCAATCATGTCATCCCAGGCAGACAGATACTGAATTCCCTTAGAATGACACCAGGTAACAGTTTCTAGAATGTCTCTGGTAGGAACCCTCTGAGAAAAGCTGCCGAAGTAGATGCAGTCCTGGTGGAATGGGATCTAATCTCCTTGGGGACAGATTTACCATGGTGCATGTAGCAGAAACAAATACAATGGCTTATCCATTTTGAAATAGTCTGCTTTGAAATAGCCTTTTCCTCTGCCCCTGCAGCAAATGCCACCAGTAATTGTTCAGATTTTCTTAGAGATTTTGTCCTGTTTAAGTAGAATCTTAGTTGTCTGTGTACATCCAATGAATGCAGAATCCTCTCACCCTTGTTCTGTGGATTTGGGAAAAAGGTTGGCAGATGAATGGTCTGATTAAGAGCCACACTAGATACCACTTTAGGCATAAAGGATGGATTGGTTCTGAGAGCCACCCTGCCCGGGTAGAAGCTGCCATGGGAGCCTGTAGTTCTGAAATCCTTATAGCTGAAGTGACTGCTAAAAGAAAACTGTCTTCCAATAGAGAAATGTTATGTCTACAGTAGCATCTGGTTCAAAAGGAGGTAGGGAGAGTTTTTCCAACACAAAATTGAGGTCCCATGCAGGAGTTGGTGCTCTCCTGGGAGGTCTCAAATTTTTGGCCCCTCTGAGGTACTGTTTTGGCAGAGGATGACAAAAGAGGGGAGGCTCTGTGTTGTAATGAGCTGAAATGGCAGAGGCATGGATTTTTATGGAAGAAAAAGATAGGCCCTTGTGAAGCATCTCAGTTAAATATTGCAGAATCTGAGGAATATTGGGCATTGCTGTGTTTATTCCTTGTGCTTGGTTCCAGGCACAGAATCTTTTCCATTTATCAGCATAAGATTTTCTAGTACTAGGCCTTCTAGTCTCCAAAATGACATCCATCACAGGTTTGCTGAGAGATGTAACTGGTGAAATTAGTTGATTAGCCATGCTGCAAGATTCAGAGTTTGGAGTGGAGTATGCAGAATTTGATAGTTCTGCTGAGACAGAAGATAAGGTGTCTGAGGCAGGTACCACGGAGGAAGGTGTGACATATTACGTAGGAGCAGGTACCAGTGTTGGCGAGGCCGGTCTGGAGCAATCAGAATAATTTTTGTTTTTTCCTGTCTGACTTTTAGTAAGACCTTGTAAAGCAGAGGCAGAGGGGGAAAGGCATAGACTGATAGGTTTTTCCAGCTGAAGGATAGAGTATCCACTTTCCAAGCTTTTTTGTGATGAATTCTTGTGCAGAATTTGTCCAACTGATAGTTTTGAGGTGAGGCAAAAAGATCTATGTCTGGGCTCCCCCATTTGCGTGTCAACATGCTGAAGATTTGTGGATCTAGTTTCCATTCATGTGGGTCCATAAGATTTCCGCTTAGTTTGTCTGCCAGAGTATTTTGCTTTCCTGGCATGAATTGAGCTTGTAGATATATTTGGTAAGTCAAGGCCGTGTTCCACAAAGCCATGGCTAGTCTGCAAAGGGGGTAGGAGTGGGTACCCCCTGCTTGTTTATGTACCACATGACTGTGGTGTTGTCCGTCTTTATCAGTAGTTGTCCTGGATGAAGGATGTCATTGAAGGCTGTCAGAGCATTCTGTACAGCTAGCATCTCTTTCTGGTTGATATGTAGGTGCATTTGACTTGGGCTTCATTCACCCTGAATGCATCTCCCTGCCAGATGCGCCCCCCCCCCCAAGCATAATCTGATGCGTCTGTAGTTAGGGTTTGGGTGGCAGGGGATGGAATGAATGACAGTCCCTTGTTTTGGTGACAGGCCTCTGCCCACCATAGGAACTCTTGCTGCAGGCAAGGAATGATAGGAATCATTGTTTCCAGGCTGTGACAATGTTGACTCCATAAGCTTTTTTAGGTACCATTGAAGCTTCCTCATATGCAGTCTTGCATATGGAATTAGTAGAATGCAGGAAGCCATGAACCCCAAGGCCTGCAGAATTTGTCTTGCAGATAGCTGGGTTTTTGTGGGCACTTGTTTGAAATAAGTCATCAACTGAATTTGTTTTTCTGGCATGGGGTTAGCCATCTGGGCAGTTGTATTCAAGCTTGCACCCAGGAATGTAATTATTTGAGAGGGTACCAATTGTGATTTCTTTTCGTTTATGGTGTACCCTAGGCAAGTTAGAAGCCTTTTTACAAATGCCAGATGCTGTAGAAGAGTGTCCATGTTTTCTGCCTGAATTAGACAATCGTCCAGGTAAGGATAAATTTGAATGTTTCTTTGTCTGAAAAATGCAATTACCGGTGCCAGGCACTATGTGAAGACCCTGGGTGCAGTAGATAAGCCAAAGTGCAGTGCAGAGAACTGGTAATGCAATAGCCTGCTTTGAAGCGGAGGTATCTTCTGCAACACTCCCTGATTGGGATATGCAGGTAAGCCTCTTTTAAGTCTAGAGTTACCAACCAGGCATCCTTGCCTAGCATAGGCAGTAACTGTTGTAGAGACAGCATCTTGAATTTTGGAATGTCCAGAAATGTATTTAGAATGGATAAGTCCAGAATTGGATGCCATGATTTGTCTTTTCTGGGTACCAGGAAAAGTCTTGAATAAAAACCTTGACCCTTTTCCTTTTCTGGTACTGGCTGAATAGCCCCCATATTCATGAGGGACATAACTTGTTTCTGTGCCTCTGCCCACTAATTTGAAGGCAGATCTGGCCATCTGTTTAGGATTGGCAATGTGTGGAAATGAAATCTGTATCCCTGGGATACTATATTTAAAACTCACTTGTCCTGGGTAATTAGATGCCAATTTTGTGCATGAAGTGCCAGTTTTCCCCCCAAAGGGGCTGCCAAAAGATAAGCACTTGGTGATGGCAGAGGAAAGTCATTGAGACTGTTTACCGTAGGGAGGTGCCTTGTTACTTCCAGATTTGGAGATGGAGGCACCCCATTGTTTTGTTCTGTAAGTTCCTTGTGACTGAAACCTGGAGCCTTTGGAGTGTCTGGGTTTGACCTGAGTAGCTCTGGTGGGTACTGGAAAGGACCAAGTCTTAGTAGGCCAGTGCCTACTGAACCTGGGCGGCTGCACTTGTAGGAAATCTTTTACAGTTTGCATAGATTTCGCTTTATCTTCCATCTTTTTCAAAACTTCTTCTGCCTTATTACCAAACAGACTGTCCTGTTGTAAAAGAGCATCCATAAATTTTGCTTTAACATGATCAGGCAGATTTTGCTCCTTGAGCCAAGCATGCCTTCTTATCACAGATCCAGTTACAGCGGCCCTGCAAGAGGCCTCCAAGGAATCAAAACCACACTGCAAAGTATGCTTTCCAACTTGTTCAGCTGAATGCAATAAATCCTGCAACTCTTTATTTTCCACACAGTCAGAAATCAACATCATTTTGACATGTTGCTGATATTTAAGCATATGAAATTGACAGTTTAAAGCCCTGATTGTCAAGGTTGCAGATGTGTAAACCTTCTTACCCCATCTATCCAGCGCCCTGGAATCTCTATCAGAAGGGGTGGGATTTTTAGCAGTAGAAGCCTTAATGCCCTTGGGACCCTAAGAAATGGTTTCAGGGTCAGCAGTAGGGTTTTTAAAAAGGAATTCGTGGGAGTCAGGAACCCTATAATATCTGTCTGGCTTACTAGGAGCCGGAGGCAGTGAATCAGGAGCCATACTGGATTCTGAGAAAACCTTATCAACAATGTCTAGAACAGGAGGTATAGCCAAAGGCCTATGCTGAGGAAGAAGAAGGAAATTCCCAAGCCTCTTTTTAGATTCTGAGAAATCCTGACTCTCACAGTAAAAGTGTTCCCTTAAGGTATGCAAAGTTTCTCCAAAAGAAAAATCCTCAGGAGGAGAAGCAGAAGGGATGGAATCTTCTGCATCAGAGTCCTCATAAGGTGGAATAGATAATTCCTGATCAGAAGAGGAATCAGAAGAAATAGAAACCTGATCTGATGATTCATAGTCAGTGCCTTGCCTAGGCCTCTTAGCAGGAGGGGGATGGGAACCCCTAATCAAGGTAATTAAATCCTCAGCCATTTTGATAATTTGTTTTTTAGGCATAAAGGCCTGTGCACGTGGCCAAAGCATCATTTTTTTAAACATAGAAGTTGATTTTGGCCTAGGTTTTGAAGATGGCGTTGGTTTAATATACAAATCTTTAGGCTTGAAAACACCCTCAGAAGCCGGTGCCTGCTCTGCGGCTCTGGACGCATCTAAGGGAGAGACATCCGCGGGTTCAATACTTAAAGTGTCTCGCGGCATACTGGACTTCGAATGGGACTCAATACAGGCCTGCTAATCAAAAGTAGCGGGTATCAGGGGCTGCGAAAGTGCCTCACTGAGTACCGGCGAACCAGCGACTGGCTTAGGAGAAGCTTCGTCGTTGGTTTTGGACCTCGACGGTCTGTCTCTGTCTTTTTCTTTGCATTTTTTGTGTATTCCGGTAGTCGGATTGCTTACCAACAACATTTCTGGATAGTCAAATCTTGAGCCAAAATATTTAGATGCAAAAATATACTGACACGTAATAGTGCGTTGATTAAATTTAGCACAAAACCGACATCAAGGCACGTTGTGGTCAGGGCCTAGGCAAGGAATACAGTACAAATGAAAATCCTTATGAGGTATTTGCTTCCCACAAGTAATACAATTATTAACTTTTACTGACATCGGTAAGGAGCAAGAAAAAGTTTCCCCAACGGGGTACTTAGCTTTAGATTGAAGACTTCGGTTCTGAAACTCGAAAACGAAAATTTCAGGAGTCGGCTGACTGGCACTTCCGAACTGCTTCTGCTTCGGGCATCGCGAGGCAAGAAAGACTAGTGAAAATGGCATCAGCTGCATGTTTTATACCCCTGACGACCTGACATCATGGAAGAAGGGACAGCAACCGACGCAGGACCCAAGACTTTGTTAATCAGGCCGACTAAGGGCAACCTGCCAGCAGATTACCCAAATGTAATGACTGCAACATTGAAACATGAAGAACATCTGCTCCTTGCCTTGCTTGGACACATCCAAAGTCACTGCATGGGGGAGTAGGGTTCAAGAAGTATGTCACAATTTGAAATGTCTCTGGCTGATTGCGATGGCCCTGACACATATGTCATACCTCTCAACCTCAGAGCAAGAAATCTGGACAAAGCCATACATAGAAGTGGGACAAAGGCCCAAAAATAAGGACAATGTTTAAATATTGCTCTTATAAACTTAGAAAGATAATAGAATAGTAGGTCTTGCATTAGTATGAATTTTCTGAAGGGTATGAAATCTGAAAATGAAATGTCTATCATTATTTTCTAACTTCAGTCTTTAATGATTTGTCACTAATTTGTCAAAAAAACACAATTTTATGAAAAATGAACTAAAAATGTGATGCAAAAATATAAAATAGCCACACAATACAGCTGGGAACCTGTCAAAGAAGGGACACTTTTTAATATTAGTACTGCTAACTTGAGCAGCTGACAAAATAAAAGAATCTACATGCATTTCTGAGCTGCGGTGGTGGTGCTGCGGTAGCGTTGTCGCCTCATAGCAAGACGTTGTCCCGTTCGATTCTCAGCTAGAGTGTCTTCTGTGTGGAGGCATACGTGAATGGGGCATGCCTTCGTTGAAGGTTGTGCGTCAGGGCTGGTAACCCGGTACGTAAAAATCCACTACAAATGATTAGCGGTCCCGAGTTCCGCTGAGGCGACCCCTAACTGGGAAAAGCCAAAAGACACAAACAAACATGCATTTCTGAAATAAAAGTAATCTATAACTGATTATTACAGTTATTTATTAATTGCAAAACCCTCCATGTTTTCTTCCAAAATTGCCATTCTGAGGAGGGATTATTAGGGGAAGAGCAACATTTTGGGCCAAATTAGGGACAGTTGAGAGGTTTGGATATGCCTAATTCTATAAAGCAATTTATTTGCATGTACCTCTCAACCTGTTAATGCAGAAAATCTGGACAAGGCCGAATATATTGGGGGAACATATAAACAATACTAAAAATTGCTCTTGTATAAACTGAGAAAGTTGATAGAATAACAGGTCTTGCTTTAGCATGCATTTTTCGGAAGGTTATGAACTCTGAAACTCAGTGTCTGCCATTATTTAGTGACTTCATTCCTAAATGATTTGCCAGAAAACCACAAATTTTATGAGGAACAAACCAAAAATAAGAAGCAAAAATCTATTCATTCTGCAAAAATCTGGACAGTTGAGAGGTATAGTTCAGCCGGAGCTGTCTTTGAGTTTGCTGCCCTTCCCCCCTCACAAAACCATGGTCGAATGGAGTTTCCCCCCTACAGCCATTCCAATGAATCATTACTTGGCTATTTCACCCCATTTACCATAAACACTAATGTGCATACTGCTTTACTTCTGCAATGATTTGGACTTCATTTGTAAGTTTTATTTTGCATTTTACAGCGCAAACACTAATAGATATCATATCTGCTAAACAAACCAATGCAGTCTCACAATGAAAACAGACTTGGCATTAAAATTTCTCTGCCCTTGAAAACTCACATTCACTGAAACAGCATTGAAACCCACATTCAAAGAAAATACATTTTGCCAGAGGCAGATAAAGATTAACTTTGGGTCTGAGCTGTTTTCAAATCACAGGCCCATTGCACATGAAACATGCACATGCTCTTTCATACACCTTCCTGATTGTATTAAATTATATTCCTTGTACAATACAGTACCGTTTTAGAGGGTGTTTTAAATGTATTGTTTTGAAATTTTTTCAGTAAACAATGACACAAAATGCATGCACCAATAATGAAAAAACTGCCCAATTCAGAACATTTCCATCATAAAAGTCTACTCAAACTTCTACAGTCCACCAGTATCAGTACATATGCACAATCTCTGAAGAAGTAAAAGTCATCTAAATAATTCCACATTAAAGAGATCTGTAACTAATGAAGAGGTTGCTGCTAGCAAACAACTTTGTATTTCATTGTTTCATCTACAAATAAAATGCCTGTTGCCCTTGAGGAATAAATTGCCTATCTTACACTAAAAAAATAATAAGCTAGCAATACTGCAATAGGGAATGGATGGCAAACTGATAACAGGTTCATAGTTACTAGGTATCTTCGCCAAAAAGGAGTGCAGCATCCTCCCCCTCTGCAACACAGTACAGTATCAGCAATGCATCTATCTACTGTGTGAGTAGAACCCACAGACTTCGCATCAAAACCAAGTATACTACCTGTTGTGCTATTAACAATGCAAGCAGACTCAGCATAAGCAGCACTAAAATTTTGCTCCCCTGCAGGTCTCAGCTCCTTTTAAAATTTACTCACTCAGCTGTATCTCTGAACTTTGCAGCACAAAGAAAACTGGAAAAAGCCAAAGTTTATAGGGGTGGGGGACAAAAGCTCAAAAAACAGGGACACATTTTAAACATTGCTTGTATAATGTTGGAAAGTTGCTAGAATAAAATGCTGCGTTACCACCAAACATTTCACTGCCAAGTCTTGAATCCAGGACCCTGTGCAAAACAGTCAGAGCAACATACCACTATTCCAAATCAGCTGTTTTGTGAAAGAGGAAGATGGAAACATAAATGGCTGCCATTTAGTGAATTCAGTTCACACCATAGCACAGCTCTCAACCTCTTAGCACAAAACACCTGAACAAAGCCAATAATTGGGTGAATACAGCCCCCAAACATTCAGTGAATTCAGTTCTCACCATAGCTCTTAAACCTCTTAGCAAAAAACACCCAGACAAAGCCAGTAATGGGGGAATACATCTCCCAAACATATTCAGTGAATTCAGTTCTTACCATAGCTCTCAACCTTAGCACAAAAAACTGGACTAAGCCAATAATGGGGGAATATAGTCTCAAAAATAGGGACAATTTTCAAATATCCATCTTATAAACTTAGAAAATTGCTAGAATAAAAGCTTTTGTGTCACCATGTACTTTCTGAAGAATATGAAGTTTCAAATGCGTGTCATTTTTAGTTAATAAGAAGTTATGTATCTACCATAACATTCCATGTTAGTTGTCTTCTTCTCGCCTTCTTTCTTGCTGATTGGGTTCGGAGACGATCCTCGGCTCTGACTCGGCCATCTACTAAAGCTCAAGAGCTATTTACTGGCTCGAGGCCTCCCCATATCCCACAAAGCTTGGCGCTAGATACCCAGATCTTGTTTGGCACAGCTAACACCATAGAAAATACAAGGACACCTGTCCATACTAAAAGGTATTCCTACAGTACTAAGACAGAGGAGGACGTAACCAAGATAAGACTCAGCCAGAGGAAGAAGGCCTCAAAAAGGGACTCTTCTCGGTCTGTCCAGGCTAGGGGGATGGAGGTGGGGCCTTAAGAAAGAAGGCGAGAAGAAGACAACTAACATGGAACGTTATGGTAGGTACATAACTTCTTAATGTTAAGTTGTCTGTCTCGCCTTCATTCTTGCTGGTTGGGACAGCATCCCTAGCACCTTAGTCCTGGGTGGCTCATCGGAACAGACTCTTGTGCACAGTGGAATCAAATGCAGCTCTACTCCTAGAGGCCATATCCAACTTATAATGTGAAATGAAAGTATGAGGAGTGGCCCATGTGGCTGCGGCACAAATAGATTCCATAGGTAGTCTTGCTTGAAAAGCTACCGAAGTAGCTAACGCTCTGGTGGAATGACTTTTGGGTTTAGTAGGGAGTTCTTTATGTCTCAGCTGATAAATCAAGGTAATAATAGAGGACAACCACCTGGATAAGGTTACTTTAGAAACTGGCAGGCCTTGTTTGCCCTCAGCATAGGACAGGAAGAGTTGGTCTGATTTCCTGTTTGCTTGGTCCTATACAAATAAAAACGTAATTGCCTATGAACATCCAATTGGTGTTACTTTTGTTCAGGTTTGTTTGAATAGTTAGGAAAAAAGACAGATAGATCAATAGCCTGATTCAGGTTTGTTTCGGAAGGTATCTTGGGCAGAAACGAAGGATTAGTCCTGAGTGAAACTCTATCCTTATGAAACACAAGGTAAGGAGGACGAATACAGAGGGCTTGAAGTTCTGAAACTCTCCTAGCTGAGGTGATGGCTACTAAAAAGAGAGTCTTCCAGGAGAGCAATTTTAAGGAACAGGAAGCCACAGGTTCAAAAGGGGGGAGAATCAAGGAAGCTAATATCAAGTTTAAGTCCCACAGAGGCGGGGGATCTCTGATCGGGGGCCTAAGCAAAATAGTCCCTTTAAGAAAGGCCTTGCAAAGTTTGTGGGACATGATGCTGGATTCTGACAGGCCAGCATGGAAATTTGCGATAGCAGCTAATTGGACCCTATTGGTGGCAGACGAGGTACCAGCTTGAAAGAGTTCTGCTAAAAAATCTAGAATGTGATGGACAGGGGCTGTAAAGGGGTCTATATTCCTAGCCTCTGCCCAGAAAGAGAAACGTTTCCACTTACTAGCATAAGTCTTCCTGGTGGTAGATTTGTGTGAAGAAAGGATGATTTTACGCACCGGCTGAGAAATATGTGGAAGCCTGGCTAAGGTTGGAAGTGGAGCAACCAAGCTGTGAGGTTGAGAGACTGAAGGGATTGGTGCAGCCCGCCCGACTGATGGACCAAGAGGTCTGGCACTGGGTCCAGATTCCAAGGCTGCTCCAGTAGGTGATGATGCAGGAATGGGAACCAAATTTATCGAGGCCAGTAAGGGGCAATGAGGATCATCCTGGACCCCAATGCGGTCGCCTTCTGAATTAGTTTGGGAATTAGGGGAAAGGGTGGGAATGCATAGAGAAGGCCCCGGGGCCAATCGTGAACTAGAGCATCTCTGGGGGAATGCCTGGGAAGGGGGAAGAGAATGAAGAAATCGTTGCACTTGCTATTGAGAGGAGTTGCGAAAAGGTCGCAGCAAGGTTGATCCCATCTGCGGAAAATTTTGTCCGCTACTGACTGATTGAGAGACCACTCGTGAGGCATGAGAATAGCTCTGCTTAGCCTGTCCACTATGACGTTGGACTTCCCGGGGATGTGCGTTGCTATCAGAAACCGTTGAGAGGAGATCACCCACCGCCAGAGTCTGAGTGCTTCTCGACATAAGGGATAGGACTTGGTTCTGCCCTGCTTGTTGATGTACCACACTACAGACATATTGTCTGTTTGAATTGCAATAGTCCCGGTGGGTAGAGAGTCCTGAAGAGCTTGCAATGCTAAAAGCACTGCTCTCATCTCCAAGACATTTATGTGCAGGTGGTACTCTAGAGGTTGCCAAGTGCCCAGGACAGTCCTTCCCTGAAAATGCCCCCCCCCACCCGATCAGGGAGGCATCCGTGGTCACCATGGCAACAGGAGGAGGAAGAACAAATGGTCTGCCCTGGAGTACTAGATGGGAGACCATCCACCACGCCAGGTGGTCTTTGCATGATTGAGTGATTATTATCTTGTGAGACATCGGAAGTTGTTGAAAAGACCATTGGGTAAAAAGCATCCACTGAAGAATCCTCATGTGAAAACGAGCCAGGGGAACTAGTATGATTGCTGCTGCCATGAGACCCAACGTTTTAGTACAAATCTGGCCTGAATCCTTTTGCACTGTAGTAAGACCTGCACATGTCAGCGAATGTCTGACACACTGTCTAGAGGAAGTTTTGCAGACAGATCTTTTGTATTTAATCTTGTGCCTATAAAGGTTATAGACTGACAAGGCAACAAGGCAGACTTTTCGAAATTTATTGAGATACCTAGCTCGGAGCAAGTTTGGATGGTATAATCCCTGGCTCGAAGTAGCTGATGCCTGGTGGAAGCAGTAAGGAGCCAGTCATCTAGATATGGAAACACCTGGAATCCTCGCCGTCTCAGGTGAGCCGTAATCACTGCCATGCATTTGAACACCCTGGGGGCTGTGATGAGACCAAAGGGCAGGGCTTTGAATTGATAGTGACTGGCTCCCAGCCAGAAGCGGAGAAACCTTCTGGAGCGCCTGTCCATTTTGATATGGTAGTACACATCCTGAAGGTCTATGGAGCACATCCAATTGTCCTGACCCAAAAAGGGTAGAATGGACTGAAGCGTGACCATCCGGAACTTCGTTCTTTGAACAGATTTGTTTAACCTGCTGAGATCCAAAATGGGTCTCCAGTCCCCTGTCTTTTTTGGTACCAAAAAGAACTTGGAGTAAATTCCGGATCCTTGCTGATCTGCTGGGACTGGCTGGATGGCCCGTTTTTCTAGCAGTTTTGAAATTTCTGACACTGCTTGTTCCCTTAGACCGGGTGGAACATCTGGAAGGGACTTGGTTGTTTGTACAGGGGTGTGGACAAAGGGGATTTTGTAACCCTCGGATATGATAGACCGTACCCATTTGTCTTGTGTGAGGAGTTGCCAGGCTTCTGGGTACAGTGACAATCTTCCCCCGACTGCCTCCGAAGGTGGACAGTCGGACAGCCCCTCAGGGTTGCTGAAAAGGTTTGTCAGAGAAAGATTCTCTGCTACCCTGATTTTGTGGACCCCCTCTGCCCCTCGGGCGGCGTCTATTATTGTTCCCTCCCCTGCCCCTGGAGGGAAACTCATCACGTGTGTCAGGCACGACTCCCTGGGGTTTCCGAATCCACATTTTCCCGCTCTTCTGACCTTTAGGGTATGGTCCAGAGGGAGTAGAAAAACAGACTCCCACAGTAGAGAGAGTCTTGCCTTTCTGCTCACACCTGGTAAGGGTATCCTTCACCTGTGGTCCAAACAGAGCCGAACCATCGAAGAGGGTATTGGTGAAGGACGCCTTAAAGGGGTCAGCAAAGTTACATAACCGCATCCAGGCATGTCTTCTCAAAGCCACGCCTGTACCTGCGGCCCTACTCGCCCCATCAGCTGCATAAGAAATAAGAAGTTATGTACCTACCATAACATTCCATGTTAGTTGTCTTCTTCTCACCTTCTTTCTTGCTGGATGGGTTCGGAGCCGATCCTCGGCTCCGACTCGGCCAATACTAAAGCTCGAGAGCTAATTCCACCGGCTCGAGGCTCCCCTATATCCCACAATGCTAGGCGGTAACTACTCAGAACTCGTTTGATAGCTATACCAAGCAATCCTAGTCTCCATAGAATGGAGTAGGGAAACCCACCTCAAACAGTCTGCGTAAAGGAAAGGCAGACCTCAGTAAAGATAGAAGAGGTGGGAGAAAGTGTGGGAGTAACAACTTTCGGAAGAAGAAACACAAAAGAATTCCGGTCGGTCTGTCCAGGCTTGGGGGAAGGAGGGAGGGACGCAAGAAAGAAGGTGAGAAGAAGACAACTAACATGGAACGTTATGGTAGGTACATAACTTCTTAATGTTAAGTTGTCAATCTCGCCTTCATTCTTGCTGGATGGGACTGCGTCCCTAGCACCTTATCCCGGGTGGCCTATCGGAACAGACTCTTGAGAACAGTGGAACCAAAATTGGCACGGCTTCTGGAAACCATGTCCAATTTGTAATGTGAAATTAATGTATGAGGAGAAGCCCAGGTGGCTGCTGCACAAATTGAATCTATTGGCAACCTGTCCTGAAAGGCTACGGATGTAGCTAATGCCCTAGTTGAATGAGCTCTAGGTCTTGAGGGTAGTTTTTGATGTCTGATCTCATAGATGAAAGTAATTGTAGACGTGAGCCATCTAGAAAGGGATACTTTAGTGACTGGAAGGCCAAATCTACCTTCTGCATATGACAGAAACAAATGATCAGATTTCCTGAATTGTTTAGTCCTGTCTAAGTAATATCTCAGTTGGTGATGAACATCCAAAAAATGCAGCTTTTGCTCTGACCTATTTGAATAGTTAGGGAAAAAAACGGGGAGATCAATAACTTGGTTTAGGTTAATTTGAGAAGAAATTTTAGGTAAAAAGGATGGATTAGTCCGGAGGGATACCCTGTCTTTGTGAAAAACTAAGTAAGGAGGACGACTGCACAGAGCATGGAGTTCAGATACTCTTTTCGCTGAAGTTATAGCTACCAGAAAAAGTGTCTTCCAAGAAAGCAACTTCAGAGAACATGAAGCCGCCGGTTCGAAGGGGGGAAGAATTAAAGATGCCAGAACCAAGTTCAAATCCCATTGAGGCGGAGGGTCTTTGATTGGGGGTTTGAGAAGAAATATACCCCTTAAGAAGGCTTTACAGAGTTTGTGAGCCATGATGCTGGATTCTGAGACACCAACATGAAAATTTGATATGGCAGCCAATTGAACTCTAATGGTTGATGCAGAAGATCCTAAATGAAAGAGTTCTGCTAGAAAGTCTAAAATAGACTGGATAGGTGCAGTAAAGGGATCTATGTTTTTCGATGATGCCCAAAGGGAAAAATGTTTCCATTTGCTAGTATAAATCTTCTGGGTAGAGGATTTATGAGAGGCTATCAAAATATCTCGGACTGACCGAGATATTGAGGGAAGCCTGGCTAAGATTGGAATCGGAGAAACCACGCTGTGAGGTTTAGAGAAGACAGAGATTGGTGCAGCTGACCCGATTGATGGGTAATCAGATCTGGTACTGGGTCCAGATGCCAAGGCTGCTCCAAAAGGTAACGATGAAGAAAGGGAAACCATATCTGTCGAGACCAGTAAGGGGCAATGAGGATCATTGTCACTTTCAAGGTGATGGCTTTCTGAATTAGTTGAGGTATCAGTGGAAAGGGGGGAAAGGCATACAGAAGTCCCCGGGGCCAATCGTGGACTAGAGCGTCTCTGGTGGGATGGCCTGGTAACGGGAAGAGAGTGAAGAAGTCGTGACACTTGCTGTTTTGGGGAGTAGCAAAAAGATCGCAGCAAGGTTGGCCCCATCTTAGGAATACTTCTTCTAGAACTGATTTCTTTAGAGACCACTCGTGTGGCCTGAGAATTGCTGTGCTCAATTTGTCTGCAATAACGTTGGATTTCCCAAGAATATGCATTGCTATCAGAAAACGCTGAGAAGAGATCGCCCATTGCCAAAGTCTGAGTGCTTCTCGACATAAAGGGTATGATCTGGTTCCGCCTTGTTTGTTGATGTACCACACTACGGACATGTTGTCCGTTTGAATTGCAATAGTCCCCTTGGGAAGAGAGTCGTGAAAGGCTTGCAACGCTAAAAGCACTGCTCTCATCTCTAAGACATTTATGTGCAAGTGGCACTTGAAGGGTTCCCACGTGCCCTGGACTGTCCTGCCCTGATCATGCCCCCCCACCCGATCAGGGAGGCATCTGTTGTCAACGTGGCAACTGGGGGGGGGGGGAGTGAAGGGTCTTCCTTGGAGAAGTTGAGGTGATGTGATCCACCAAGACAGTTGATTCTTGCATACTTGAGTTATCAATATGGTATGGGACAACGGGAGTCGTTGAAAGGACCATTGAGTAAAAAGCATCCATTGGAGGATCCTCATGTGAAAGCGAGCTAAGGGGAGAAGGGTATAGCTGCTGCCATGAGTCCTAGTACCTTCAACACCAGTCTGGCTTTGACTTTGACACATTGTAAGAGAAGGGACACTTGGTTCCGAATGTCTAACACCCTCTGCTCTGTGAGTCTGGCTGAAAGGGTCTGTGTATCTAAGGTGGCGCCTATAAAAATAATAGACTGACAAGGCGACAAGGCAGATTTTTCGAAATTTATTGAAATGCCTAGAGCTCGACAAGATTTAATGGTGAAGTCCATGGATAGGAGAAGCTGATGTCTGGTGGTGGCAGTAAGGAGCCAATCGTCCAGATATGGAAACACTTGGAATCCTTGGCGTCTCAAGTGAGCCGTGACCACTGCCATGCATTTGGTGAACACCCGGGGGGGTGGTAGTGAGACCAAAGGGCAGGGCCATGAATTGGTAGTGACTGGCTCCCAGCCTGAAGCGGAGATATCTCCTGGAGCGTCGGTTCATTTTGATGTGGTAGTACGCGTCCTGAAGATCTATCGAGCACATCCAATTGTCCTGACCCAAGAAGGGTAGAATGGACTGTAGCGTGACCATCCGGAATTTTGTTTTCTTGACAAACTTGTTTAAGTAGCTGAGATCCAGTATGGGTCTCCAGTCCCCTGTTTTTTTTGGTACCAAAAAGAATTTGGAGTAGATTCCGGATCCTTGCTGGTCTGCCGGGACTGATTGGATGACTCTTTTTGATAGCAGCTTCGAAATTTCTAATGCTGCTTGTTCCCTTAGACCGGGTGGAACGTCTGGAAGGGATCTTTTTGGTTGGGTTGGAATGTGAATGAAGGGAATTTTGTAACCCTCGGATATGATCGACTGTACCCATTTGTCTTGAGTAAGGGAAAGCCAGGCTTTTGGGTACAGTGATAACCTTCCCCCGACTGCCTCCGAAGGCGGACAGCCGGGCAGCCCCTCAGGGGTGCTGAAAGGGTTTGTCAGAGAACATTTCTCTGCTACCCTGGTTTTGCGGACCTCCTCTGCCTCTAGGGCGACATCTATTATTATTCTCCCCTCTGCCTCTAGAGGGGAATCGGCCTTGTGCGTCAGATGAGACTCCCTGGGATTGTTTGCGGAACCACATCTTTCCACCCCTTTGACCTTTGGGATAGGGTCAAGAAGAGGTAGAAAAACGGACTCCTACGGCAGAGAGATTCTTACCTTCCACCTCGCACCTGGTCAATGTATCCTTCACCTGTGGACCAAACAATGATGATCCATCAAAGGGAGAGTTGGTGAAGGACGCCTTGAAAGGGTCCGCAAAGTTGCATAGCCGCATCCAGGCGTGCCTTCGTAAGGCAACACCTGTGCCTGCGGCTCTACTCGCCCCATCTGCTGCGTATGAGACCAGCCGCATGGAGGAGTTAACAATGGAATTTAGGGTTGCCAACTGGGAGTTCATTGTGTCTTTGAACCCCTCAGCTGTAGGATCCTTCATCAATTCACCCATATCCTTGAGTAAATCTCTTTGGAGACGAGTGAAGTGGCATAAGTAGTTCAGCGACCGCATTGAAAAGGTCGCTGACGAGAACATCCGCTTGCCGTACCTGTCCATGGTCCTAGATTCCTTATTAGGAGGATGGACAGGAACCGAAGTATCAGCTAACTCCTTCTTTGTGGCCGCAGCCACCACCATGGCATCAATAGGGACACCTTTGGATAAAAAACTCTTTGTCTTTGGGGGCAGTAATAAATTTGGATGGTCTCCTCGGGGTGGGTTCCACTGAGTCAGGAGCCGTCCAAGCCTTCCTTGCCACCACTTCCATAAGGGAGTCAAAGGGAGGGGACACCCAGGAGGTAGAAGGGCGAGAACCAAACGCCTCAAGATACACTGACTCATCCTCCTAAGGATTAGGGGCTGGCCAGTTCCCCCTCTGTTTGAGAATTTCAAGGATGTCCGCAAAGGAGACATCCTCAGAGGGGGATCGAGGGGACCCTTCGGATTCCTCTAAGTCAGTGTCAGAGGTGATAGACTCAGGGGAGTCAATGTGCTTCCTCTTGCACTGCCTCTTCCTAGGGGGATCTCCTGCAGGGTCAGGAGAGACCTCGGAAGAGGAGGAAATTCCCAATGGGGAATCTTGAGGAGTTGGCTCTCTGCGGTGTGGGACAAGGGGGTGAGTAGAAATCACCGCAGGCACTGTAGATGGAGGGGCTGAAGGAGCTGACTGTGGGGCAGAACCTGGTTCTAGCACGCTCCGCATGACCTCGAAGGCACCCCTGTCAGGCAAGGCCCGAGGTCCTCACTCCGAAGAGACAAGGACCTCTCCTGGCACCGACAGAGACGGCTCCGAAGCCGATGTCGGAGCCGAACTCACCAGCGCCGAAGCTCCGAGAGGGAGAGCGGGGTCGGACAAGGGTCCGATGCCACTCGCCCCCTCGGAGCCGACGAGGGAAGCTCGGCGCCGAGATCCCTCCAAAGAGGAGATCGGGGCAGACGACGGAGCCGAAATGGAAGGTATCGGATCCGACGCACCGACAGTCATGGCTCTGACAAGCCTTGGCTCCGAACTCGAAGGAGTCGGAGGAGGAATGTAATGGGGAACGGGAATAGCCACTGACTGGTGAGTCGGGCTATGCAGCATTTGGGCCAGTGCCTCGGACTTAAGAAGTCTACTCACCACCCTCTGCAAATCATGGTCTGATAATCTGGAAGACCGAGAGGAATGGGTTTTGTGACTTCGCTCCGAAAGGAGAGGGGATCCTGGCGCCGAGTGCACGGATCCGATAGAGGGGGACCTGGGCCTCTTTCTCGAATGTGGCTCCGATAAGGGTATCGGAGCCGACAAAGTCTTATCAGCCTCGGCTCCAGTCGGAGCCGAGGTAACAGTATGAGGCTTAGGAACATCGGCTCCGGCCGGAGCCGATGTCGAAGCCTGCTTAGACTTCTCAGCAGTTGACTCAAGAGCAGGAGCCAACTGCTTTGAAGTTTTTGAAGGCTTCCCCGACACAGACTGAGTCGGGGGGGCTTCAGGCTTTAATAAGCCCCGCAAGATCAGCTTGTTCTTGCGTTCCTGCAGGACTCGAGGGCTGAAACCATGGCAAACAGCACATGAGTCCTGCAGGTGCACAGGTCCCAGGCAATACACACAAGAAGTGTGACCGTCTGCCAGAGACATTTTCTGACAGCACGAGTCACACTTCTTGAAGCCTGAGACCTTATCCTTAGACATAGTAAAGGTAAGAGAGGCTGACACACACACACAAACCAGACACTCTCTACAGAAAAAATTATTAAAATATTACAGTTATACAGAAACACATACACACAAGCCCCTACAACACTAATCTAAAAAGGGACTAGGGTGAGGGAAGGGCCGAAGGCCTAGAACAAGTAGTAAAAGGGGAAGGTTTTGACAGATAGGGGTCGATATAACTAAATATTAGAAATAAACTATAGAAAAAATTTTAGAACTAAAAAGGGGGTTATTAGCAGTACCTAATGGTAAAAATTTGACTAACCTGCCTGAGCCGGTAGAAAAGCGCACCTCGTCAGCTATAGCGGCAAACGAGATCTGAGTAGTTACCGCCTAGCATTGTGGGATATAGGGGAGCCTCGAGCCGGTGGAATTAGCTCTCGAGCTTTAGTATTGGCCGAGTCGGAGCCGAGGATCGGCTCCGAACCCATCCAGCAAGAATGAAGGCGAGATTGACAACTTAACATTGAGCCACATGGAGGAGTTGACAATTGAGTTAAGGGTTGCCAGCTGGGAGTTAATCTTATCCTGAGCCCCTGCAGCTGATGGATCCTGAAGGGTATCACCCAGTTCCTTCAGAAGATCCCTTTGAAGGCGGGTGAAGTGGCACAGATAATTCAGCAACCGCATGGAAAAGGTCGCTGAGGAAAACATCCGCTTCCCATACCTGTCCATTGTCCTAGACTCTTTATTAGGTGGATGGACAGGCACTGAAGGGTCAGCCAACTCCTTCTTTGTGGCTGCTGCAACCACCATGGCATCAACGGGGACACCTTTTGTCAAAAATTGTTTGTTGGGTGGGGCTGTAATGAACTTAGTGGGCCTGCGGGGAATTGGTTCCACTGCGTCCGGGGCTGACCACGCCCTTCGAGCCACTACTTCCATCAGCGGGTCGAAGGGTGGAGACACCCAGGAGGTGGAAGGGCGAGAACCAAACGCGTCCAGGTATACCGACTCGTCCTCGGAAGGGTTAAGGGCAGTCCAGTTCCCCCTCTGCTTAAGGATCTCTAGGATGTCTGAAAAAGAGACATCCTCAGAGGGGGATCTTCCGAATCCTCCAAGTCGGTATCAGACGTGACTGACTCGGGGGAGTCGGCATGTTTCCTCTTACATTTTGTCTTCCGAGGGGGCTCCTCTGAATGATCAGGGGAGGCCTCGGAAGAAGAAGATATGCCCAATGGGGTGACCTGGAGTGTCTGTTTTCCACACTTGGGGTCAGAAGGGTGGGCAGAGACCGATGCAGGCACCATGGGGGGAGGAGCCGATGAGGCCGATCGAGGAGCCGACTCAGGAGTTAGCGCTCTCCTCATGACCTCGTAGGCGCCCCTATCAGGCAGAGCAGAAGGTCCCTGCTCTGAAGAGACGTGAACCCCTCCCGGCACTGAGAGGGACGGCTCTGAGGCTGATGTCGGAGCCGAGCTCACCTGCGCCGAAGCCCCGAGAGGGAGAATGGGGTCGGACAAGGGTCCGATGCCACTCACCCCCTCGGAGCCGACGAGGGAGTCCCGGCGCCCAGATCCCTCCAAGGAAGGGACCAATGAAGAGATGGGAACCGACGAAGGAGCTGAAAGGTGTGGTATTGGCTCCGACGTTCCCAAGATTCGAGCCCCAACCAGCTCCTTCTCCGAACATAAAGGGGGAGTCGGAGGAGGAACTGCTGAAGACACAGGGACAGCCACAGTCTGTTGAGAAGGGCTGGTTAAAATTTTGGCCAGGGCCTGTGATTTAAGGAGTCTACTGACCACCCTCTCCAAGTCATGATCGGATAGCCTGGAGGACCAAGAGGAGTGGGACCTATGGCTTCGTTCAGACTGAAGCAATGGTGACCTCGGAGCCGAATGAACCGATTCTAGGGAAGGGGACCTAGAACGTTTTCGACCCAAAGACGGTTACGACACTAACGTCGGAGCCGACTGAGGTCCAGAGATGTTGGTTCCAGCCGGAACCGAAGAGGAGGCATATGCTCCTCCCAGTGACGGATCCGAGCTGGGAGCCGACGGCTTGGCGGGCTTTAAGGATTTCCCCGACTGAGGCTTCGCCGAGGATCCCTCTGGCTTAAGTAAGCCTGTGAAAATAAGCTTGTTCCTATGCTCCTGCAGAACTCTCGGGCTGAAGGCGTGACAGACCGAGCAGGAGTCCTGCAGGTGTAGGGAACCCAAGCAATAAGCACAAGAATTGTGACTGTCCGTCAGAGACATCTTCTGACAGCACAAGTCACACTTCTTGAAGCCTGAAACTTTGGTATCCTTGGACATACTGGAATGGGGATACCAAAGAGAGAAAATTAAACTAGTGCTTAAACAAGGCACACAGGAACAGTCACACACCAGCACTAGTTAAACTAACAATAATAACAACCAAAAACTATCACACCACACTTAATAACAACAAAAACTATCCACTAATAAAAATATATACAAATATTACAAGGCTAAACACTACTCCTTTTAGGTACAAAAAAGGGTGGGGTTAGCCACTAAAGAGAAGAAACAAGGGGGGGGGGGAGTAGAAACTCTCTAACAAAAAACGAGTTTCCTGAGTGGGACAAACTAGGGGATACACAGTCTAATTATACTAAATGGGAAAGACTATCTATATATAAGAAAAAACAAAGGTAGATTTTAAGCTAATAAGACCAAAAAAGATTAATTTTACACACAGACACACACACACACACACACACACACAGACACAGACACAGACATACACTCCATAGCTTTTAATGTACCCATACCTGCAATAATAATCATCTCGGCCATCTCTGTAGCACAATCCACAGCAGCCCTCCATTTACGAGCTGCACCAGCTTCTAAAATAAAATAAATATCCACACCCAGGCAGAGAGTAAACTACAACAGCCGAGTATCGGCTGTCACGACCTGCTTCTAAATATAAAATAAAATACAAATCCACACCCAAACTGCTTCTAAATCTAAAATAAAATACAAATCCACACACAAACTGCTTCTAAATCTAAAATACAATACAAATCCACACCTAGTGCTGGAATGCTCATAAACTGCTTTTAAAAATAAAATACAAATCCACACCCAGCGCTGGAATGCTCACTTCTGGTTTCCTGTGTTCTGTTTTGTACCAAGACTGCTGACCTTGCAGTCCGATCCCCTTCCAGTCTATGCAGTTAGCACTGCATAGACTTCTGGAGCATCAGCAGTCTGCTGCCTTCTTCCTGAATCCGGACTGGTAAGGCAGCAGTCCGGATTCACTTTCCATGTGTAGGTTAGGAGGATTAGGACTGTACCATTGTAGTTCACAGCTGGGGGGGGGGTGCAGTCTGATAGCACAAGCCACCACTGTTGCTAACCAGCACAGAGGGTAAGACTTCATATCCCCTTGTTTGTTGAGGTACCACATCACTGTGGTGTTGTCCACAAAGTGATGAAGGACTTCCAAGGTGTGAATCACTGCCAACCTCTTTGTGATAATGATGTGCTTCCATGCATCCTTGGGTCTCCAAATGGTTTACACTTGTATCCTCACTGACGTCAGGTCAGATTTGTCTGGACAGATTGTATTGGCACTGGGCAATGGAAAGGAAGCTCTGGATTAATTTTCAACTATATCTCTACCACTGTAACTCTCTTCTGATGAAGTGCTGCACTGGCAACTGAAATTCCAGGGTATGGAGATGATGGATTCCTCAATTGTGGGCATGCTGTTGAAGTTTTCTCATACGAAAATGGGCCAGTGGTATCATGAGAGTCATGGACGTCAACAGTCGAAGAATTTTTAAGAATTCTCTCACTGAGGCAACATTCCTCTTGGAGAACTCCAGAAACACTGTCTGGAATGACAGGACCTTGCCTTTGGGCACAAAAATCATTCTTTTGTTGGAGCCAATCAAACATTACAGAAAGATGAGTCTTTGTGATGCTGTCAGACATGACTTTCAGAGGTTAAACTTGAATGCTAGATGGGAGAGTAAGGTTGAGGTCTTCAATAGCAATTCCAAACACCTGGACACAGATTTTGCACAGATCAGCAAGTTGTCCTAGTATGGAAAGATGTGAATGCCTAGTGGGCCACTACTGCAGCAAGGCACTTCTAAGAACACTAGTGGTGCAGTGGATAGCCCAAAGGGCAATACAGAAAACTGATGCAAACCACACACAATAAATCTCAGATATCTCTTGAAATGATGAGCAATGGGGGTATGATGACAGGCATCTTTCAAGTCTAGAGCCACCATGAAGCAGTTGTCCAGCAAAAGAGGAAGCACTGTCTGCAGGTTACGCTTCTTGAACTTGGGAATCTTGACAAATGTATTCAGAAAAGAAAGGTCCAACAACAGCTTCTGCAACTGCTCTTTTTACTGGGAATCAAAAAAATTATGGAGTAGAAGCCTCTCATTCTTTCTGAAGGAGGAACCAGTTCTATGGCCCCTGAATCCAGCATTTGCTGGGGAATAACAAAGTCTAGTCTGGTGGATGAGGAGGACCCCCCCCCCCCCCGTATGGAGGTGGGAGAGGTTTCCATTGCTATTTGTAAGCCATGTCGACAATGTTTAGAACCCATTTGTCAGAATCCACTGATGTCCAGGCCGGCTTATTTGAGCAAACTTGAGAGGTGAGGCACCACACGGGGGACTTGATAAAGGCAGGTACCATGCCTCAATATAGTCATAAGTTAGAAGGGGAGGTATCCATTTGAAAAAAAAAAAGGAACCCTTCTTCTCTGGCTTGGTGGAGTTGTCGTCCTACCATTTCCTTTTATTGCCGTGGTTATTCTGTTTATTAGACTGTTGAAAGTTATCTTAAAGAAGGAAAAATTGGGAACATGGAACATTTTAGATACTCCTTGCATCAATTTACCTCTGTCACACAGTGTTTAAGGATCTAATTAGCTGCTGTACCAAACATACAATCAGACTTGAGAAGCATTCAAAATCTCAATTTTTAATTCATTAGAAAAGTTCTGGGAGTGCAACCAAGCATACCTCTTAATTACCACTGAAAATGCTGCATTTCTAGAAATAGTATCAGCCCCCACCAAAGCACTTTTTGTTTTGACACCTGAAAAACATTGGAGGCAATTTATTTAGCATAGAACTTTTGCTCTGCAGGCAAAGATGCAGCAAATACATGTAAACTGTACCTGCATCTCAACACAAACTTCCACATAAAATACTGGTAGTTAAAACACTTTAAAAGCTCCTGTGCTGGACTGCACCAGCTCCTTTTTCTGAGATTCTAGCCACTTTCATAGTTTATCCTGCAGGACTGGGTTAGATGATGATATGGTCTTATTGGCAAAACTCGCTGGGGACAGAGAAGCAGGGTCCACAGACAGAAGGGCATGGAGGCCCAGCAAGGCCGAGCATACCGTAAATTTCTTAAACACTTTCTTAGCCAAAGCTTCAGTAAACAGAGGGGAGCCAAAAGCTTTCTTGAAGACATCATCCAACACTGGGATTAATGCAGGAAACATGTCAATATCTGCAGCTTCATCCTCCAACAGATCATAAAGACTTAATCTTGGAGGCAGCCAGAAATAGCTCCCAGTTGAATACATCTCTAAATTTAGTCAACATTTTGGAAAAAGAAAACATTTGTTTGGATACCTGTACCTGTTTGTCATCAGAGGAACTAGGCTAGTCTGACTCAGACAGGTCAAGATCTTCAGTCATAGAATCTCCATCAAAAGGGGGTTCCTTAGCAGCTTGATCAGTGCTGAAAGGGTTGGCATTGCTCATAACTGAAGTAGGCACACCATGACTGCTTGAATAATGGAGCTAGCTATAGCTAAAATTTCAGGAGAAAAATAACAGTCAAAAACTGCTGTCCCACCACTTGGTGGGTCTTCTGTCTCTTTTTAGCATATAGTACACTAGTGGGAGAATCTCCTGGAGGACAGTATCAATACTGGTAACAGAATCTGCCCCCATGACTTCCCCTGCACCTAAAGGATTTGGTTTTGCAATACCTACAGCAGGCAGTGGTACAGTCCTAGAAGACGAGTTTGACCCTCGTGTCATGTACACTTATGGTACTATGACCATCCCAGGAGACCTGCAGATAACAGAAAATGAGTGGTTCAATAGCCAGCCCAAAGCTAAGGCTTCTGAGAAGCTATAAGCCATAGGCCAAGGCATATTTTTTTATTTACTCTTTCATCTTTTTAGGTGTAGATGGGAAAGATAGTGATGAGGTGGTCTGAGTCCATCAAGTCAGTGGACAAGAAACAAGACAACTCAATAACAAATACTGGCTGCATGGTCAGCTCGGTAAGAAGATGGACCAGTACCATTATTCTCTGTCTAAATAGTAATCTAAAGACTATTTCTGCAGGGATAACATTCTGAAAACAAAACTGTGAAAGTGACAGTTTTTTTTTCATTAATACAGTTTAAAGCAGAAAGAACATGCATAAAAGTCCAAATGAATGGACACAGCATAATTTAAATCAGTATTAGACAAGATATAAATCATAAACAGATAATAAATACATCAGAAATGTTTAATATACAAACTAGCACCAAAATCACAATTTTAATAAAAAAAGTTTAAAATTCTGTAATCCTACTCAATCACCTCATATCTCCAAAGAAAAAAATCCAATAACTTTTGCTGTCAAAACTTACAAATGAAACTTTTAATCAACAGGCCTTAAGTGTGCTACAAAAAGTAAAAATAAAAGCATATACAAAATGCCTAATCAGAGAATATACTATCCAAGTGCTTATAGAAAGGGCAGGGGAGGAAATAAAACCTAAAAGGAGTTTCTTATCTGAGTTCTGCAGCCAATGTTACCCAGTTTGAGAGAAGCAGCATCTCAGGAGATTTTTCTCTTAACTGTGGCAAAAAGAAAACTGAAAGGGTTCTTCTGTCTGTGAATGTGAAGGGCTGTCCTGCTCCTGCTAGATGATTGGTTCTTCAATTTCATAGACAGGCAGTGGGAGGAGTCCTGAGCTTAAAACAGATAGCCAGAGGGAGGTGGATTGGACACTCTAAATTGGCCCTAGGCATGAGTGCGTGTGTGTGTGTGTGCCTTCTGTGGAAGGTTGGGCACCAGGCTGGCAACTCGACACCGTAAAAACTCCATTGTCAATCATGAGTGGACAGGTGATCCACTGTGGCGAACCCTAACCGGGAAAAGCCGAAAGAAGAAGAAGAAGAAGAATAACAGGGCACTACTATCCGTATGCCAGTAAGGCTGGGTATTTGTTGAACATCTGCAGATAAAACATTCCTCATACTTTCACAATTAGTCAGAATAAACTTTATCATATGTTTGGGAGCAGCAGGATTAACAAAACCTATAGCTGCTGGGTCATGCCTGGGATGAGTGGATAAAAACATGAAAGACTGAGGAATGTGTACATTCCATCTGCTTTCTTAGGTGCAGTAGGCTAGCAGTCAGGGAAACCACAGGCTATTACATCCTCCAGTGCTGACAGCACTGGGAGAATGGGAGAAGGATCTGGGAATTCCAGTTGTTACAACTAATAATATTTTCTGATGGACTGATAAACCTCAGTGTTCTCCCACTGAAAACACTGGCACATTCCGGAAACAGTCTCAGAGAAACATAATTCCTCACAGAGAGATTTAGATACCATTATCACCTATGAATCTGCATCAGAAATCTGAGGAGGAAAACCTACATCTGCCCATTCACATTCTTCTACAGATTCAAAATCATGAACATTTCAGGAGAAGAGGAATCCTTTTTTTTATCACACACCACCTTATAAGAAGGGTCAATAGCCTCAACAAGACCCCGAGCCAGTCCTAAGATACTACTCCTGTCCAGAGGAACTGGTTCAGGAAAAGGTAATTGTTAAGTACTGTTTCTTTTTTGACAGGAAAGTGGTGGTAGACAGGTTTATTAATGGCAGCAATAATTTCTTAAAGGATGGGTACAACATTCTGGCAAAGCAAAAGTAATTCCCTTGCCCCTTCTCTCAAGAGAGATGATAGTGGATCTCTCCAGACCACTGAGGGGACCTCTACAGCTACAGTGGAAGTGGCTACCCCCCTCAATAGTGGTTCTATGGACAACACCATAGGGATCCGGGGAAAAATAAGTAGTTTAAGGAACCAGCTTTGGCCACAGCACCCACCTGCAGCTGAGGCAAATTACTAGTCTGATGTGGTGGCAAAGGCAGTTTGGTTAACTTTTACTTTTTGTGCCTGGAAGAAGGTCCTAATGAGAGACCTGTAGTTTGTTCCATTGTCAGGCAGAAAATGGAGCTTCTTTCTCGAGGAATCTAAGCAGCACAAATTGGTAAACTTAGAAGGTTGTTAAAAGCAACTTTTGCCCCATAAAAACAGAGTAAAAAAATACTTTAATTTAATTTCCCACCCCCAAAAAGTAAAATAAACAGATTTCTTTACATAGAAATACAGTTTTAAACACTTTAAAATAACTTTTATACTGTCATGTTTAAAACTGAGCGCCTATTAAAAAAAAAACATAAGTCACAAGACAGTCAATAAAAACACAATGTCCTAGCTTAAAGGTACTTTTGTAAATATGAAAGTGACTTTAAACAACAAAAAAGTTAATGTGTAAAGTTTTTCCCCAAAGGGAACTTATCTGCCCAGCAATGAGTCAATCCTCAAAAGATAGCAGAAGAGTACTCTCTTCGGCT
Source organism: Protopterus annectens (assembly GCF_019279795.1). Taxonomy (NCBI): domain Eukaryota; kingdom Metazoa; phylum Chordata; order Ceratodontiformes; family Protopteridae; genus Protopterus; species Protopterus annectens. The sequence goes on along the minus strand of NC_056748.1, from coordinate 80,554,806 downwards.
CTTCAGTAGCAGGAAAGCTCTGATTCTTGGTGCCTAAACCTGTCTTTTAGTCAGCTCAGTTTGTGCTATTGATTTGGGTTCAAGGAAGGTAGCTTTGGAAACTGGCTGACTATTACATTTATTTTATTTTATTTTACATTTGTTGACCTGGATAGTCCGACTGGATATATGTCCATTTTCAGTGGAGACCCAGGGAGAAAAGCTCCAAGATAATAATACACATTGAACATTTAGTAAATGTTAGTTTCAAGCAGATTACAGTCATAAGCAGTACCAGCATTTAGCACATATAGTACTAACTTATTATAAAACACTTTACAAAACATAACATTATTTTCAAAGTTATATACGCATAACATTACATTCAGGTTTAAGACACATTGAGCAGCAGTTATACAATTGACCCTTCCTGAAATGGAGTGGTAGAAAAAAGTTAGAAGTAGTTGAAGGTAAGGCACCTAAGAAATAGAGAGGTCATTAGTCGGGGTTAGTGCAAGGACATAACCAATGAGTTTTGAAGTATTTCTTGAGTTTGTTTTTGAATTGAGTTACAGAGGGTTCTAGGGTTAAGTCAGCTGGGAGTCTGTTCCATGTTTTTCCAACAGAGTTGGGCAAACAGAGAGTCCCCAGCTGAGTAGTTGGATTTGTATGTTTGAACTAGGAGTCTAGTGGATGATCATAGTGGCCAGGTGCTGGTGTAGGGGCTGATAATATTTTTTAGTACAGGTGTATTTTCTGGTTGGTAAAGGACTATGTGCCACTATTAGCTCGTTGAACTGCAGTAGGCTAGGCAGTTCAAGCCATCCTAGGCGATTTAGGTTGTGACAGTGGTGTGTCCAGTAAGCTGTGCCAGTAGCAAATCTGACAATGTGGTTATAGCAAAATGATAGTTTATTAAGATCTGTTTGTTTAAGTTGGAGAATAGAGGTGAGGCATAGAGAAGAGCTGATACTAGATGGGAAAGGGCAGTTGCAGTTCTAGCAAGTGGGGTAAGGAAAGGTTTGATTCTGTAAAGATAGCCAAGTTTTTTATTAATGGTTTTGATAGTTTGATTGATATGCTCATCAAACTTCAGGTTATTAACTATGACACCCAGTAGTTTAGTTTGGGCTTCTGGGGAAATGACAGTGCCATTGTTAGCAGCTATGTTGAAGGATGGCAGGGGGGTCCTGCATGTGGGGGAGAAGAGAAGCAGCTTAGTTTTGTTGGGGTTTATGATTAGATGTTGATTGGAGAGCCATTTGTCCACTGTATTGACGGTATTTTGGGTTAATGTGAATAAAGTAGCTGGTGAGGTGTCAGAACAAATTAAGGTGGAGTCATCCGCATATTGAATGCTGGTAGCATCTGGGATGACTGAATGAAGGTCGTTGATAAAGATGGTGAAAAAAAGGGGCTAGTATTGAGCCCTGGGAGACTCCTAATGTGATGGGTAGGTAAGATGATAGCTTGTCCTACCATAGGACTGCCTGCTGCCTGCCCTGCAGGCAGGATTGAAACCATTGGAGTGCATGGTTGTTTAAGGAGAAGGCCTTCAAGGTATTTATAAGCATTTTGTAGTCAACCATGTCAAAAGCCTTGGATAGATCTAGAAAGAGTGCTGAGGATAGTTTGTTATTATTGCAGTTGTGGTTAATGACGTTAGAGAAAGAGAGGAGGGCAAAAGTAGTACTGTGGTGTGGCTTAAAGCCATGCTGAATGTCGGACAACAGCTTGTTCTGTGTGAGGTAGTGCATGAGCTGTATGTGTACAAACTCCTCCATAATTTTAGCTAGAGGTGACAGAATAGCTATGGGTCTAAAGTGTGACAGTTCAGTGGAACTGCCTCCTTTATGGAGAGGTATGACATGGGAGATTTTCCATATAGTGGGTACAGTAGCTTCAGATATAGCTCTGTTGATCAAGATTGAGATGGAGTATGCTATGGTGTCAGCAGCCTTTTGCAGATAATCTGCTGGGAGGAGGTTGGCAGCCAGGGTAGTGGGGTCTTAGTTTCTTAAGTAGGGCATGAATAAGTTGAGTAGGAACAGGTTGGAAGGTAAAGTATGTTTGGGTACTAGGTGTGACTGCATTAGAATTAGAGCCATTGGGAGAAAGTTGGCTGTCTAGAGACTGGATAGTCTCTCTGAAGAAGCTGTTGAAGTTATTAGCAATGTCTACTGGGGATTTTTGTTGGGAAGCTGGGGGGGGGGTGGCGGTCTGGCCTGGGTGGAGTAGTTTGTTTATTCCTGCCCACAACTTTTGAGGTTTGTTTTGGTGTTTTTGCAGTAGATGGTAGTAGTGGTTCTTTTTGTCTAAAGTTATGGATTTTTTGGTGTCATTCCTTAGCTGTCTGACTCTTAGTTGATCAAGTGGGGCTTTTGTTTTTCTGTAGGTGGCCCATGCTTTGTTTCTGAGTGAAATTTTGGTTTTGGTATCTTTAGAAAGCCATGGTGCAATATTAACTTTGGTTCTAATAGAGCGGCTGGGAACATGGGAGTTAAGAATAGCAAGGAATCTGGTGTTAAAGTATGCTACTGCTTCATCTAGGGGGAGACTTTTTAGTACTGACCAGTTGCATGCCTTAAGTTCATTTTGAAACTTGGTGAGAATAAAATTCTTGTTGTTTCTTAATGTTCTATAGGTGGGTTGGTAGGAGCAGTCTACTTTGAGCTTGATTACTTAAGTGAGACAGTAGTCACTTAGGTCATCAGGAAAAGTGCCTGATTTATAAGACTGAAAATGGTATCCAGCCTAGGGTGCTTTCCTTGTTATTGGGTTTCCTGTCCTGGTGGGGGAGGTTATAATTTGAGTAAATCCATAGAGGTTTATGTGGGTTGTGGGGGTTTCACAAGAGCAAGTGTTCCAGTCAATGTTGAAATCCCCAGGAACAATTGTTTCTTGGGGGTAGTTATTGGATAACTAATATAAGAAGTCTTCTAAGGTTTCTGTGTACCTCCCTGGGGGAATGTAGACACAGACAATGTTTACATTTTTGTTTTTATTAATTTGTAGTTTTGAGATAAGAATTTCAGCATTATTGAACTAGGGTGGTTGTTAGGTGTCTATGCTGACAGATAGGGTAGACTTGTAAAGTATGGCTACCCCGCCACCCTTTCTGGTGGTACGGTCTAGTCAAAACATATTGTACCCTGGTGGCAGAATCTCATGGTCCTTAGTGGCAGGCTTTAGCCATGTTTCTGTTAGGCATAATATATCTGGGGAATGAACAGCTAAGGGGGCATGCAGGTGCTGAGTTTTGTTATTTATGCTCCTAATGTTTAGATGGCAGGCCAGCAGTGAGTTAGGAGGTTTATTTGTTGGAGCTATGGTGGTAGGGGATATAGTAGGGGGATTAGGGTCAACAGGTGGAGATGGACCAGGATTTGGGTGGATGTCGCCATCCTTTGTGAGGTTGTAGTGTATCCTGAGTATGAGTTTTAAGATTTTGAATAAAGTTGTGTACTAGTGTCTAGTTTTAGGACTAATGTAACTAGATCTAATAAGATGGTAGTATTTAGGGGTTAAGGAAGTAAGCATGAGGGAAGTGAGTAAGGGTGCATTATTATCTGTTGTAGATGGGATGGATGTTTGGAATTTAGGGTAGTGGAAACCTGGGTGATCTTGACATTCGTAGGCGGTTAGGAAATATGGGATGAGTAAAAAGGGTAGAAGTAGAGTTAATAAGACTATTTTGGGTGATAGCATACCTACTGAATGAGACTTGAAACTTAGGCAAAAGGAATAGTAGAGTTGGAGGACTGGTGGTATCAGGTTGAGGGTGGTGCTGTTGAGTGACAAGTTGTTACAGATTGGTTTAAAAAAGTGGGGTGTGGTCTAGTACCAATAAATGTAGCAGCACCAGGGGCGGGAGGAATTTGGGGGCAGGGCGGGTTGCGAAGTGAGCCTGAGCGAAGCGAGGGCAAGCAGAGCAGGGATGAACCAATGTCTGTACTAAGTTGTAGCAGTTTAACCTGTATGAGTGAAGAGGGGGGTGGGGTAAATGAGAAGGTAGTAGGAGTGGTTAGAGGGATACCTTGATTGACTGACACCACACCAGAAATAAGTTGGAATGTAAGGGCCTAAAATCTGCACTTAACACTTTAATGTTACTTGCACTCAGCACTTTAATTTTACTTATATTTAGCAGGAAAGACAGACCAACAGTATACTATTTTGAGGATTTTTACAAGGGTTACTTGTTCAAATGTCAGACAAGTAAGTAAAACTTTCAACAGGAATCTATGTCTGACTGTTAGAAAGCCAGAAAGGTACAAGGTATACCTGAAAAAATTATATCCTTAGCAGATTATAACCCATACCGTTTAGGCTTCTTTTAGCAGTGATCAGTATGATGAACATTTGCTCTTTACTTCAAATATGGACTACTTAAATCTTTTTATCTCAGGATTTCTTTTTACAATAATATTTCATTTAGTAACCAAATGTTACACTTGATTAGCCATAGGTTGATGAGGGTATTTTTATTAAATTAGGTTTCATCTTTTTATTCTTAGGTAGTTACGAAACTTGCAGTCCAGGAGTCACTGAATAATCTAGCTCAAAGTCTTAGTTGCATCAGAGCACTATCTGGTTAACTGACTTGCTCAACATCTCACAGTAGGAAGCAAATGAGGACTGTGGGAATCAAACCCTGCACCACAGGAACTACAGCTCACAGCCTTGACCCTCTGCATCAAATGCTAGATTAATACATATATTTCTAGATGTATATCTAAATATATGTTTGGTTATAGCTAAATTATATACATGCATTATATATTTTCTGCAGCCTTTTCTTCTATTTTTGACTATTCTCTTATATTTTTATCTTATCTGATATGTTTGGAACTTGGTATTGACAATCACAATTTTAATAACATTTAAAATTTTATCCTTCATGGATACCAAATACATACTTTTCAATTTGTTCACAATTTTGGATGGAAGTGTATGATGTTACGTTTCCTGAGAGGAGTTAGGATTATTTTATTTATCAGACAGTGATAAAAATGTCATAATTACGTTAAAATTATTCTAAAACTAATTTCAAGAAGGAATTTCAGAGATATGTATTGTTTAGTTATAAAGTGTTTTTATCAAGTTGAGTTTAATACTATCCTTAATTTTTTTAAAGATATTTTATATGCAAGTGACCAACAATGATGCTTTCTGATGTTATGAGTATTTTATTTCAATGTATGTTCAGTATATACCACACATGAATTTATTACTTCCATACATCCATCCACAACCCCTTTTCTCATTTTCCACATGGAGTTGGGGTGTCACTTCAACAGAGACAATCACCATTCAGCTAATGGGATTTTATTATTGTAATGTTTTTTTTTCTTTTCTTTTTTTTTAAGTGTAAAAGATCCCATTGGTACTTTAACCTGAATGTTATCATGTAATATGTAACTAAGTTCTAAATATGATTCTTGTCTTTATGCTTAGCTGGTTCTGATTAAATCCTAAAATAAAAAAGGATGAAATCTTTTTAACTGACTTTAACAACAAAAGATATGAAATATTTTTTGGAAATGTATTCCAGTGTTATTTCAGCCCCAACCTTTGATGAAATGTGAGATATTTTTTTTGGTTAACTGAGGTTTCTAGGCTGCACAGTTTCAACTCCCTGTTTTTCTTTTTATATATAAAAAGTTCTTAATTCACCTGGTCAGGAAGAAAAGAAACATATAAAATAACTTTGATTAGGTTAAACATAGAAAAAGCATTTGACTTCTTGGATTGGGCATATAAATTTAAAACTTTGGAAATTTTGTGTTGTTCTAATTTTTATTTATAGTTAAAAGTTTATACATTTTAACACTATTATTGATGCAATACTGGGATCCTACCTTTCTCAACCATATATATAAATATATAGGTTTATAGTTCATAGGCTGGTACTAGGCTATCGTCTCTAGGGCCTATACAAGCCTAGCCATAACAATTCCCTGGATATTTCTTCCGACAATATTTACTTCCCTTGACCCCTGTCTAGCAGGGCGACTGACGTGATCCCCGGGGAGAATTTCCTATCTCCCATCCAATCATCAAAGTTCCTTTTGAAGATGGCCAATGAGGCGTTCTGCTTGACATGTATGGGCAGTCTATTCCAAAGTCTGGGGAGTCTCTGGGTCAGGAACCCATCCCTCCAGCATATTTTGTTCATTGGGATGACAAGGTTTAGATCCCTGGTGCGTGTGTCTCTCAGGGATTGGGATTTCTTTAAGTGTAACATGTCCATGTCCAACAGCTCTGGGTTTGACATGACCTTGTATGTTAAGCAGAGATTGCCTCTGAATAGACAATATGTGACAGAGTATAGGTGGAGTTTTTTTAAACGTTCAGCATAGGGCATCTGCTTTAGGCCTTTGATTCTTTTATAGTGAGGTATTTCTGCGGCCTTTCCAGTTGTTGCAGATGTCTTGAGAGGTACATTCCAAATGGGGCGTTTTATTCTATAATGGGTCTAATGAGGGATGAGTACAGTGGGACAATGACCTCCTTTTTTCTGGATGAAAAGCCTTTAGTGATGAGGTGTGCCACATAGAAGGATTTCCTGACTGTTGTGACAATGTGGTTATTGAAGGTGAGACCACTGTCCACCTGTGTGCCTAAGTCTCTTATCACACTTTTGGTGTTTAGTGTACTACCACCTATGTGGTAATTCACGGGTACATGTTTTTTCCCAAAGGGGATAACTATACATTTCTTGGCATTGAGCTTGAGCCCATGGCTCTGGCACCAAGCATCTATTTCTGTAAGGCCCTTTTGTAGAATATCCACATCATTTGGGGGTTCAATAATGGCTCCCAGTTTGCAGTCATCTGCGAACTTTGTTAGCCAGAGTCCCATAGTGTTGTCCTGTACTTCAGAGAAGTAGATGCCAAACAAGAGCGGTCCCAGGACTTAACCCTGAGGTACTCCACTTGTCACTTGTCTGGAGCTGGATTTGGAGTCGGCTACTTTTACAGTGCGGGTTCTGTCAGTAAGCCAGTTGGCAACCCATCGAGTGATGTAAGGATTAATGTCCAGCTTAGTAAGTTTATCTATGATTCCAGAGTGGGGGATGGTGTCGAAGGCCTTGGCGAGGTCCAGATAGGCTGTGTGGACCACCTTACCCTTGTCCACGGCTCTGGAGATTGATTTGAAGAAGTAAATCAGGTTCAGGAGACAAGATTGGACCTTCAAGAATCCATACTGCATGGGGTCCAGTGTTTGAAGGTTGCCAATGTCTTTGTTTATAAGTTTCATGATAATACGTTCCATGGCTTTGCAGATCAGGCTCATCAGACTGATGGGGCGGTAGTTCCCGGGATCCAAGGTGGATCCCCCTTGTGAAGTGGAATAACTGTAGCTGTGTGCCACTCAGTGGGCATGAAGCCTGAGGTGAGGCTATGATTAAACATGACACTTAGGTGAGGTGCCAGTTCATTTTGTAGTTCATGTAGTACATAGCCTGGGGTGTCGTCTGGTCCCATGGATGCTGTATTCTTAGCTTTGGAGAGTGCGGTTTTTACCTGTGTGGCCATTATTACTGGAATTTGCCAATCTTTTGGTATTGAGATGGGCCCTTTAAGGGGTGAGGGGGGGTGAAATTTGCACTGAATCGATCTGCCAGGATATTGGTATTATCCTTGGGATCAGTATATTTAATGCAATTCTGTTGTAGCTCAGAGCTGATCTGAGCATTGCCATTTAGATTCTTGACAAAGCTATAGAATGCCTTGCGGTTGTCTTTGGAATCTTTGGCAATTTTATTTTCGTAACTAGCTTTGGAGGATTTTATGAGGGATCACAGCTTCTTACTGAGGCTGGTAAGGGAGTTTTTTGCATCCTGGGATTTTCCTCTTTTCTAAAACAGTTTCCTCCTTTTGTTGTAAAGTTTGTTTATGGCAAGGGACCACCAGATTGGCTTCCTTTTTTTGGAGGAGAGCATCTTGGTTCTATTGGGGATGGCACGATTCATGCACGAGTGGATGTGCTCTTACAGTGCCTTAGTGTAGGAATTCAGCAGTCGAATTTTCAGTTCCCGTCTGCATGGGTGTCATGAAGTTTGTCATTTCTGATGTGAGTAGCATGAAGTTGGCTTTGGGGAAGTTTTTTACAGAGGTTTCCTTACTGGGAGGTGGGGGTGGGATGTGAATATCAAGGGTGATTAGCTTATGGTCAGACCTGATCAACGAGGGGATGACCATAGGTGTGGAGCATCGATTTCCCATGTTGGTAATGACCAGGTCTAGGATATTGGAGCCCCTGGTGGGACTAAGGATTAGTTGATCCAAGGTGTTGGAATTTATGAATTCCAAGAACCGTTGGGCAAAGGTGTTGGTACACAAGTAGTTTTCCCAGTTAATGGCAGGGTAGTTGAAATCACCCAGTATTAGGGTGTTTGGTTGTATCTTAATATTTTCCAGTATGTTTAGAAAGGTGTAGTGAGAATCTTGGGGCATGGTGGGGGATCTGTAGCAAGCTACAATTTGGATTGCAGTCTTACCTAGTGTTAGTTGCACGTGGAGAATTTCAGATGCATTGTGTTGGGCAACTAGCCTGATGTTGTGAATATCCTTGGTTAATATGGACACTCCTCCACCTTTAGTGTTTTGGTCCTGGTTTGGTGGCCGAAAAATGTGGTAAGAGTTGTAGCCTGGTATTGCAGGGGTGCTCTCTGGAGCCTTGAACCAGGTCTCAGTTACTGCACAGATATCAATGTTCTCCATTTTTAGGAGTGCCTCGAGAGAGAGAGAGTGCATTTTGAAGTTTAGACTTCTAGCATTGAGTAACATTACCTTCAGATTTTGCATGCTTGTACCTGTTATGGTGGTTGTTTTGGCCTTTGGACTTTGCCTAAAAAAGGCACTATGGGGTGGCAAGAGCCAATAACCTGAATCCCAGGGGTGACAGGTGCAGACCATCTCTGGCAAAGCATCATGGTCTGTCAATCATGTCATCCCAGGCAGACAGATACTGGATCCCCTTTGAATGACACCAGAGGCTTAGCCAATTGTTGAAGTCAATCATTTTGTCCTTATACTGTGGTATAATTCTGGGTGAAGGCAGGATGCTACTCAGGGCTAGGGTCATACCTGCCTGGCCACATGATCCAAAAGCTCTTCCATGTCTCTTTTCATGTAGTCCAGGGCAGTACGTCTCAAGTCATTCACTCCAACATGGACAATGACAGAGTCATATTTGTACTTGTTGTGGAGTGACTTGAGTGCATGCATTATGTGGTGGATCCTGGCACCCGACAGGCAGCTGACTGTCATTTTCTCCTTGTTCAGCCTGGTGAGTGGGACATCAGTATGCCTGACTATAGAGTCACCTATGACTAAAGTGTTGGGTACATAGTCTTGCCTTAGGGGCTGTTGTTGGGTGGCACACTGGTGTTGTGAGCTATGTGACACTGGTTGTGACTGGTGTTTGTTTGCGTTTCAGCTTCGGAGGTCCTTGTTGCTTAGGCAGGTTACTGTTAAGGGCCTCCACATATACGAGTTTAGTGTTGCTATGTGTGGGTGCTGGTGGTGTGCGTTTAGAAGGGCTATGTGTTGCTTGAGGTGTAGTGCGGGTGTTAACCTTCTCCTCTTGACTGTCTACCACAATCTTGGGTGGAGAGAGCTTTGCTTCCAGTTTGGCTATGTAAGTGCATCTCTCGCAGGTTGTAGTGTTGGGTGGTAGGAGGAGAAGGTTGTCTGTGCACATGAGGCAATTGCTGCATTGCCCCAGTATGCCCAGATTCACCAGGTGGGTAGAAAAAAATCACTGGAAACTGACCCTTGGACATGCCTGGTTTGGTGCTTTTTTTTTTGTAAAGTACAAGAGCTGTTTTCCCTTACCTTTGGCAAGGTACTCTGCAATTATAGGTTGTTTAGTGCCTACGATTAATTTCACCTTATTAACAAGGAGAGGTGAGTGCTTGTATCAGTTTAAGACTTCCTAGTGCTATCCCGCAGGTTTTAAAGTGAGTGCTAGTCACAGGGATGCTTAAAGATAAGATGAAAAAAAAATGGTTTATCCTAAACACTGCAGTGTGCACTAGAGGAGTTAGATGTGAAAGTAGGTAACTTCAGTTTTATCTGTCTAAAAAGTTAAGTTTTAGTGGAGAGTCACTATTTTAAAAACAGCAAGATAAGGGGGTGGTCACTTTTGTATTCTGATACTATGGAATACAGTAGGATGGCCAATAAATTTAAATAGTTGAAGGGGAGTGATTTCACAAATTGATAATTTTGTCCTTACTCACACAAGCCAGTAAAAGAGACAGGAAATGAGATATATGGTCAAATTAACATAAAGGGAAGGCAACTATAAATACAGTGGTGTTTAAGAACACTACAGTAACTGGGTGGTAGGGTGGGGAAAAAATTTCTGCCTGACTCACAAGAGACAAAGCTGTGGTCTCTTTTCAAATTGAAATATGTAGTTCAAAGCAGAATGCAAGTAGAACACAAGGTAAATAAAACAAATCACTGTGTCTGCTGGTATAATATTGAAAATACTAGGATCTTTATTTTAACAAGATCAAGGTATTCCTTCTTCAGAGAAAATAATATGCATTTAATATAATACTTAATAATAAAGTAATATATCTTACTTATCAAATCTTTTTCACAGTCATTATACAACTATTAAAAGTGTTCGTACGCATTCGTTTTGGAGACATATACTTTTAGATCTCTCCACTAAGAAATAATAAAGGCATTCAAAAAACACCAACCAAAACCAGTACTTTTCCATTTCAGAAGTTATTTGTCTGGCAATTTTACATAGAACTTTTTGCTTCACCTTTGTCTCATCAAGTTACAATTCAAGGAACTTTCAATCTGATGAAAAGAACTAGATCAACTTTTAACTTGATGTGACATTTTAAAAGGTTCTGCCCTCCAGGGAAGCATCCCCAAACTTATAAATACTAGCTCTATGGTCACACAACTACAGAGAAAGGACATAATCATGGGAAAAAAAGAGAATCACCATCAGCCTACAGAAACTGTACTGGCGGTGACTCTGTTTAAATAGCAGTGATTGTTGAGTCGAACATCAGAGAATTAAACTCATCCACATGTGTCTTCATTGACTTTATACTCAGTCGAAGTCAAAGGAAGCCAAGCTTTCTACTCTTCATATAGACTGGCTAAGATGTTATATAGTGAATGTTGGAGACACAATACTGATGATAGGCAAATTGAGACATATATTTATGACTATGCAGCCAAGAATAAATTCTGGGAGGACATCCAGCCATTTATGCAAGCCCAATGGATGGAAAATCTTATACCGACTAAATACATATCCATGTTTAATGTCCCAACTCCTCCATGTCTCTTTAACATCAGTTACCTTTATTTTCATGCATTATTGATGTAGCAAGGACATGTTATAGCTGGAAAAAGCCTATCTATCTTTTCACTCTGGTTTTATCTCTTTAAATGCCAACATCTATGAGAAAAAATACTATTAGCTATAAATTCTGGCCTAAACTGGCTATTTTGGTTGAAGACTATGGCAATGCACACTAACAGCTTGATCATACATATTTGTTCTTATGCATTTATGTAACTTAATTTAATATATTTTATTTTTACTTTAACTATTTATTTCATGAATAATTTATTTTATTTTACTGTTTGTTTTTTATCATAAAGTTGAGATTTCCAATTATGTTAATCATAAAGAATATGTATTTTGTATCTCAGCTAAACGCAATACCGTTTTCCCAGTAAAAAGGGCAATCATGCATTAGAAGGATATAACTTCTAATGAGAAAAAAATGAAGGCTTGCTTGTTAACTATAGTCATCAGATTATCTACTGACCCTAAAAAAAATGAAAACATTTTATATTCTCTTGCTGTTACAGTCTTAAAGCTGCTGCCTTCTTACTTTCTATGAACTTTGGAAGTATATAAATCAACAAAACAGACCAATAAATGAAAATAAAAAATGAGGACACACACTATATCTTCTCTGAGGAAAAATAAAAACTGAACTTTCTGCTCAATTTGCACCCTTGAAGCTGCATCCTAAATTTGCTGTACTTAGTGGTTTTACTCCCGGGTTGCCAATGCTGCACTTAAAAAATTGCACAACAAATTATATACTGCTCTGAAGATGGGGTACATTAGAATGGGTCAAATCTACTCTGCTATCACAGTAAATTATGTAAGAGTCAATCATAATTCTTTTAGTAACCATCTCATGCATGTGGAAAGATCCTTGTCAGAACTATCTATCACAAATAACTTGCATGGTGCTTTGCTTTGGCAGTCACCATAACCTCAATCTACCTTAAAACAAATGCCTGATTAATGGTTAGATATGATACATTGGCTGACTGTTCCCTGAATTACTTTTCAAATACCTACCAAACACATCTAGAAAGATTTTACACTATCATACTTAAAAACACCTAAAAGCAATCACTGTCCTAAAAGCTATTTATCTGTCCTCAGCCATTTACACCCCTGCCATAAAGCCATGTCTGGACAGTCTCAGATAAACTGCTAAGTCATAGATAGCTTGAAAGTCTACACAGCAATTATCATTGTAGTTACAGTAATAGATTTTCAATCTGACTCAGAACGTCAAGATGAAGACATATGAAGAGCGGCATCTCCTCCATCATAAGCAACATTCTCCTTGCACAGTACAGCTTTGTGGAAATAGTCATAATCTGTATCTAGTAGCAAACCCTCGTGCTGTAAAGGGATACATCCCTGATAATGGTCCTGGTAAATGAAAGTTATGTACTTACCATAACATTAGATCCATGTTGTCTGATTTTTGTCCAGTTCAAACATATGGGTTGTTGAATCTGACAGGATCTGACCTCAGTGCTGAATCTGAAGCTTCTTCAGATCCAGAACTCTGACTGCTCCCCTACACATAATTCCCTGTACTCCACCTTAGCAGCTCAGATTGAGTTTGCATCCCTGTTCTGCCATATCTAGACAACCCTACAGAGAAATCCCTAATACAGATAGTCTCAATCTGTAGAGGAAGAGTGGTTACTGTCTCACATGACTGTGCACAGACAGGATATACATGGTCTACGTATTCATGTTGAACCAGAGATTACAATCTGGAAGGCAGCAGGAGGGCAGGAGTTTGAAATGGACAACAATCAGACAACATAGATATAGCATTATAGTAGTACATAACTTTTGCATCAAAATGTCTATTTTCGTCTGCTTCAAATACATGGGACAGAATCCCAAGCTGTCAAACTGGGTAGTATCAGGGAAGAACATTTCTGAGTATGATAGACCCAAAGGATGAATGTGATCTGGACTGTGCATCCAGTTTATAGTGAATTATGAAGGTGTGTACTGTGGACCAGGTGGCCACAGCACCCTTGACTGGGAAGGCTGACTATGCGATGGGTAGTGTCCAGGTGGCATCCTATGAATTCTATTTCCTGGTTGGGGACAGGTGACATTTTGGAAGATTCAGCAAAACATACCTAAACATAAAAAGAGACCTCCGAGGCAAAAGAACATACTCACATCACATCCCACTGCACCAAGCACCACACATAGTACACATACCTGTGTCTCACAGCCTCTGAGGCCCAGCCACAAATCTAACATACTAGTCATAGAAGGACTCTATTATGAGACACACAGATGTGCCCCTCACCAAGCTAGACAAAGTGAAAGTCACAGTAAGTTGCTTGTCGGGTGCTAGAATCTGTCATATCACTCACGCACTCAAGTCTCTCAACAGCAGGTACTGTTATGACTCTGTCATAGTCCATTTTGGCATGAATGGCTTGAGACATAGCTCTCTGGACTATATGAAGAGAGAAATGATTGAGCTCACTGAATATGTGTCTCAGGCAGGTATGTCCCTAGCCTTAAGCAGCATCTTACTGTCACCCAGAATGATGCCTCAATACAAACAGAAAATGATTGACTTTAACAATTGGCTTAGTTTCTGGTATCATTCCAAGGGGATCCAGTACCTGATAGCCTGGGAGGACATGACTGACAGACCACAATGCTTTGCCAGAGATGGCCTTCATCTGTCTCCCCTGGGCCTCAGGCTTCTGGTAAAGGCTGGTGTGGCGGAGCATGGTAATGCTGGTGCCTGCCACTCTGCCCATGCAATCAGCTGTGTTGGAAAGCAAGCACATGGCCATGTTTGAGGTGGATTGTAGGGTAGAAAGCTGGGAGTCCACTGTTTTCTGAACATCCACTGGCAGTATCGCAGAGAGAGACTTGGACACCTACTTGGTCAAGTCTAAGATCAAAAGTTGCTGATTCAAAGGCCTGTTTCCAAAACCTGTCCATTGCACTTGATTCCCCATTAGGGGAATGAACAGAGGCACTCTCTGCAGATGTTTCTTTTCTTGTTGCTGTTGCTACCACCACAGCATCCACTGGGTAACCCTTGCTCCAATGCTTCCTGTCCTTGGGTGCAACTAATATATGATCTGCTTTCTTGGGATGGGCTTCATGTCAGGGCCATTCCATGCCCATTGAACCATAAGATCAATAAGGGGATCAATGGGAAATACCATGCAGGGTGATGTTGGGCTAGAACTAAAGGCTTCCAAGAACACTGACTCATCAGGTGAAGGGTCTTGGGATGACTATCCCCCTCTTTACTTCATCAATTCGAAGGTACTGCCAAAACTGATGTCCAGAGAGTGAATGACTCTGGAGAGGAGTCTATGTGCTGCTTTTTGGACTTCCATTTCTTGTGGTGACCTTCTGGAGTTATAGAAGGTTCAGAATCAGACTATGAGCTCACAAAGCAGGCATCTTCAGAAGCCCTTGGAAATTACTGCCCCTGAATGGCAAGATGATGTGGAAAAGAAGCAGACCTTTGCTGGGGCTTGGGTGGAACTGACCCTGTTGGAAGCACCCCATTCTTAAAACCTGCCAAGACCCTTTCAAAGGCTTCAAAAGCTGAAGTCACAGCCAGTACTGAGGGCTCTCTCTGATCTGAAGATGAAAGGGAACCCTTACCACTAATGACTCCCAGCCATGAAGCCAACTTCAGACCCAAACTATCCAGGACCAAAGCACCAAGAGGGAGAGACAGCTCCAAGAATCTCAGTGTCAACTCACCTCCAGAACCTGGCACTGAAGCTTCAGCTCTGAGTCTCCTCTTGATACGATAGCATCAGTGTCAAAAGAGATAGGGAAGCTGTCAGCAGTGAAGTGTTTAGCATCTCCAGTACCGACAAAGGTGCTTCAGGTTGAATCAGATCCATTATCACCAGTGCAGAAGATCAAACTGGTATGGAATCTGTGAGTGGAGGTGTTTGATAGTCCACACTCAGTGCCTTCTCAGGGGATGGTACTGGTATAACCTCAAGCTGGATTTGTGTCCTCAGAAAATTCCAAATCATCCTGTCAACTTTTTGCTATGTGACACTCTGAGATGATAAAGCAGATGAAGCCACTGATGATGGCCTGGAGTATCTTCTCTCCTGTAGAATAAGACAGTGGAGTTTAGGACTGGCTAGATCTAGAGAGCATCTCAGTCTTTGGGAACGACATTTTGTGTTGGGGTCACAGAATGTATGGAGAAGTGGAGTAGGTCTATACAGGTGCCTTGTAGATGACATTTTTATGTTGTGGAAGGGGATGAGAGAGAGTTGGAAGAGTTTGTACTCTATTAGGAATCAACCACTGCATTTCTTAAGTTTTCAGTAAATTATTCTAGAACTACGACAGACTTCCTAGATGTTAGGATAATACAGGCTATAGAAGGTTTAAAAACTACTTTGTATAGGAAGGATTGCTGGAAGAACAGCATACTGACATATGACAAGCATGCACCCGAGGTTTACATTTAGAAATGTTATCATGGGTCAAATGGGGAGGGTATCTAGAATTTGTACAGAAGATGCTGACTTTGAGATTGAGGTATGTAACCTAGAAAACTTTTTTTTGAACAGGTGGTATAATAGAGATGAGATAGAGAATGTAACAAAATCTAAGTTTGATTACAGAAAAGATACAATGTGTCTGTAGATGAAAAGAAGCAGTAACAATAATCTGCCTAAACAAACTATGGCTAGAGAACAAGGATAGATTAATGTTGACATATAGTAACAATATACATGGAATATGTGACATTATAACGCACAATTGGGGGATTTTGTTGACAGATGACAAGATGAGAGGAATAGTGGGTGAACGACTGAATTTTGGGTTCAGAAGAAATAGGAATTTAAAGGATATTTTAAGTCATGAAGGGAGTGAGCATCAACGGCAGTTAATATACAGAGAAGGGACAACATCTTGTGAATCATGTAAAGCTTGTAGTTATATTGTAGTTATATTAATAAGGGAACAGAGTTCACACATCCGATTCCAGGTAAGAGTTATCATTTTGGTGCTAAAGCCAATTGTAGGACTAAAAACATAGTTTATTTAGCTAACTGTCAAGGGTGTTCATGCTATTATATAGGTAAAACAAATTGTATGTTCAAGGTTAGAATCTTACAACACTTATCGGCTATAAGAATGAAGAATGAGCATAATGCCTAATACAGACATATTTCCAGCAATGAAGGGCATAACTTTATTTTTAGGGCAATATGGAACATTAAATTGAACACTGGGGGGGGGGGGTGATATGAAGAACATCACTGAGGCTGAAGAAACTAAATGGATAATAGAGCTTTCAGCCCATAGATATCCAGGGCTAAATGAGGTCATACCAATGAAACCCGCCCTTAAGAATCGGCGGGTGCAATACTGAAGTGTGATTGGCTTACATTAGGTTTAAATTTAAAAACACCAAATACACAAATTATCTGATGAAGGGCAGGAGCTCGAAAGCACTTATCTCTGTGTGGATATTTTATTTGTACTTTTATCTGATTCTTTATCCTTTTATTTCTCTTCATTCTTCTCCTTGGATTTTTCTTCCTTTTTGGCCGGGGAAGAAGACACTGAAGGTATAGCCCCTGTCTGTTCATGAAGGAGCCACTTCAACATTAGATTGTCTCTCATGGTCTGCAGAGCTCTTACGCTGAAGGCAAAACAAGCATGACATTCAACATCTAAATGGCCAGCACCTAAGCAGTATACATAGTTAGTATGTAGGTCCTGGAGTGAGAGCTTATGTCCACACTCTGAACAGTTTTGAAGCCTGAACACTCAGCCATTTTAAAGTCCATGGTAAGGCAATGGTCAAAATCTTGAAGAAAAACATGACTATGAAGACACATACACACACACGTGCACATGCACACTATCCTAACTATACTGAAGGTAATAACTATAAAATATGTAACAATAAGTATATCTATATAATTCTGTATATTATTTTAAATACATATATATATATATATATATATATATATATATATATATATATATATATATATATATATCCTCTGGCATGTCTAATTACTTCAGGCGGCATCAGAGCTGCCAAGGTGTAGTACAGGGAATTGTGTGTAGGGGTGGAGTCAGAGCTCTGTATCCAAAGAAGTGTCAGATCTGGTTGGATCCAACAAACTATATGTTTGAAACAGACAAAAATAGACAACACTGGATCCTGAGTTCAGTTAACAGCTCAGGTGCCTGATGAAGTTAGCAGTGAAAGATGGGCTGTCCATCCAGGGAGGACTGTTGCACAAAGCCAGCTGCCCTCCCTGCTATAATTCATCTAAGAGCAGTAATGACACAAATGTAAGGCCTAGGGGTGGACATTAGGCTCACTAAGCCAATACCTGGTGGTAACGTTTATCACTAGTATGTGAAAGCAGGCACTTACATGGGGAAGACATTGCAGACCTCTGGGGTGATGTGGCTTGCATGTCCTTATGCCATCGTCAGAGATAGGCTATCACAGACACAGTAGCAGGGTGCCAGTCATGGCATAAAGTACCTTCATGGCTGTCTGAATGATGGCCTCTTCAGAAAACTATTGAGCTGATCCCACGTAAAATTCCCTGATAAAAGAACAAATGGCTTATATCTAATTGGCTGATGGCTTGAGGGTCTCCTCCTTGCAAGGAGACAGACAGAGAGAGACAGAGAGACACAGACACACACACACACACACACACACACACACACACACACACACACACACACACACACACACACACACACACACCTGAAAATAAGCCATTATTGTTCTTGATGATACCCAAACAATCTACAAGCATATCCCCATGCTATGCAGTGTTAGATGCTTCCACTTCTAGGGGTTATCTCTTTGTAATAATATGACACTTCTTCTCTAAGAACTGTAATAGTATTTTATTTAACATGAGCCATTCCAGTGGTGTAGACAGACAAAGCACTAACTATGGCCCAGTTTACTGTTAGACCTATATTGAAATATCAACAAATATATTATGTCAGAATGGATTTTCTCTAGTAGAATCATTTTAGACCTTACAACTGACAATGGGATTGCTGTATTTCAGACTAGAGACATTTACAGCAAATTGTATAGTTACAGGCTAGATAAGCTTATAGTGCTGTATTGTTCTCTGACAAAGAAATGCTGAGTGATTAAGTGAACCAGTTAGATACATAAATATCATTTCACTATTTCACCATCATTTTGATGTGTTTTACTACAGGTCTTGTGATTGAATACAGTTTTGTTTGTGTAACTATGTGAAAGAAGACATGAGAAAGTGCAGATTATGTGAAAGTACACTGGCTAAGTGTCTAAATCAGGGGTGTCCAACCTTTTCAGTTGCAAGGGCCGCATTGGGTTAACAAAAATGGTCTGGGGGCAAACGGCAGGTGAGGACCAAAAAAAAAACTGACGAGCAAAAAAAAAAAAAAAAAAAAGAAGGTCTCACATTAACTTAATGTGGCTGTATTGTAGGTTACTTTGAATAAATAAATTAATAAATAATAAAATAATATTCCACATTTAATGTAACAAAATTTAAATTATATTACTTAAAATTACATAATTAACGCGTTTCAAGTGATATAGTCTTTAATCAGGACATACAAAGATTTTCCGAATCCATCAAATGCATTCACTATTCCTTGTCAGCGAAGAAGAAATAACTGCAGAAAGCCTGAAAAAACACAGAAGTTAACATTTGACCACGTCCAGATCACTTCCAGTTGCTGTCATGACTACTTCACTGCCTCTAAATTTAAACATGGGGAGGGGGGCTCCCAAGATGGAAACCAACTATATCTTAGGATTGTTTGGTTTCAGATGCTATTTATTTTATCCTCCAAGGCTGCGAGTTGTATGTTAAGAAATAACGGCAATCCAGCTGAACCTTTTTGATGTAACTGCCACCTACCTTGTTAATACAAGCATAGGTCCCTCTTTGCACAGGACGGCCCCTGTTTGGAAAGTTGTGTCTTGCAGAAAAAGAATTCAAAAATGGCAAATATCCTGAGATTTTAGTACAGAAAGAATTTCCTAATTTTTCTTTAACAGTTGCATAACACAATTATTTTATGCCCAAACACATAAATATGATATAGAACAGCATAAGCAACTCAAATGCTACAAATATATTTTGGTAAATAAAGTGAAGTTCAATCCTTTGTACTGGCTATGGGCATGGTTTGCAAAATCTCACCTTTACACAAAATATGTCATTTTGGGTATTTGAACAGGCAGTATCCCTGATAAAAGCATACCTTCTTCTCCACTGTCCCTGATTTTGCCGTCTCTCCTAAATGTTTTGATTTTCTGGAAATCATTGAGAATTACAGTAATTTAATAATGCCACACATAAGAGAGCCATACTTATTTTAATACAAAACCTTATTAATTATATTAACGTTTTTAAAGTGAATTAGTAACAGTTAAAACGTGACTGATGTTGGGATTCTAAACGACTCCCCTCCCGGTTATATTTGACGTATGTGCACAATACTTGAGCAAATAAGTTGAGAAACATGAATGCAAGTACCTGACAGCTGCAGACTGCTGCTCCTGATACTGTGGTGGGCAAGTTTCTTCAGATACAGCTACTGGGTTATCAAGTGGGAAAATGGTGTAGTACTGCGGAGGTGTTAATGGAAAAAGGGGTACTTCACTGTTTAGCATGCCTTCCTGGCCCACAATAGCTAAACTGGGAGGCGGAATGTACTGTAAAACGGTGGCGCCGTGGAATGTGATTGGCTGATTTATGCCTGTGAAGACTAGCGGGTCCCTGAGATACCTGGTCAGTTTCAGGATGTTGCGGTGTCCCTTCTTTCTTGCAACATGCTCGACACTTGAATGCCCCGATCACTGAGAACAGTACGCCTAAAGCAAGTAAGACGGGACCTACCATCTGAGTCCAGTCTTTAATTCTGCCATTAGCACCCTGCCAGCCTACCACCGTAAAGGTAATCCCAACTAAGCAGAGAAAGGCTCCAGAGAAGAGTAACAGTGCACCTCCTCCGTCACTGCGGGTGTCTGGTGAGTGAGTTGTCCGTCTCTGTGTCTCCACCGGGAAGGAGGTTGCTGCTGTGAAGAAATTGAGAGGAAAATCCCGGTCATCGATAATACTGTGATGTGGCATGACTACAGAATGTGCTGTTTCCCGATGTAAACTAATTTTAGAACTGCTTTCAGAAGAAAATAGTTTTTGGTCGTTAGGGCACTCAGAGACAGTGCAAATGAAAGCCAGCTTGTATTTCAGAAATGCACACAAAGAAGAGTCATGTGGCTGATATACTTATATCACAACTTCAAGAGCAAAGGGTAAGTCTGAGTTGGGACAGCTTTTGTGCCGTATCATATTAATTATTTTATTAGCATCCACATCCATTTAGTTTGCCATCACTTTATGCCGATTTTAAGAAAAAGATAAGAGTGTAGTACACCTGGGCTAGAGCAGTACACAGTAATAGGCTACAGAACCACTCTGCAGTAACGCAGCGGTGAATTTGTTTGTCTTTGTTGACCTGGAAAGTTCGTCCGGGCAGAAGAGTCCCGGGGAGAAAAACTCAATCAAATTACTTTTATATCAGCAAGTGAACTTCTGAACAGCAGTTACATTTCTCGTTAAACAACTTCCATATTTAGAAGACTGGTATGCACAGTACAGTATTTGCATCAGGAATTATAAGTCTTTACAGTTGTTCTAATAATTATTAAACAATACAGTATAAAAGCCAACATGACAGATAAAGGAACTTGCTACACCTAAATCCCTTGACTTATAAATAACCTGGTGAACAGATCTTCATTGCTGGAGTCCACACACATACAAATCTTTGAAGACCACATTTAGGAAAATTATTGCTATTTACTTTAAATTAATTATTGGCGAGCTGAGCCTTCCTCTTGTAACTTACCTTTGTTGTAGTGTAGTAGTCGGTGTGTACACAACGAATTACCAAATAAATCCTCTCTGATCGCTCCTTCCTGCAGCTTTTCTTTACAAAAATCACCCGAGCGGTGTTGCATACCAGGAAAGAGCTGGTATGGAAAAACGTAAAAAGAAAGTTGGCGCATGCAGAAGAGCAAAACTACGCGGACACGGAAAAAGTGAAATTAATTTTAAATTTAAATTTAAGGCATGGAAGAGCTCTGAGGGCCATGCCATTGTGAACCATGAGTTGGACACTCCTGGTCTAAATAATAATAATTGCATATTTCTACTGGCAGTCAAAGTTGTGGGCAATGACTGAAAATGAAAGGAATGTTCCAGAATGACTTGGCCCAAGTATTTAGTTCTGTAGTTCTGCTGTGTTAGTCTAAATTTATTAGTATAGTTTAAATGTGCTGTAATCTACTCGGATAATATATGCTTTTACAAACTGCTTTCAATGCCTTAGTGGCTTTATACTAATGACGGACAAAGATAAGAAGAACACACTTCTTAACATTGATCCAGGTTCGATCAGTGGCTTAACCAACTGACGGAATGGCGCAGAGTGATGGATGTGTCCAACCCAGGTGGGAGGGTGTTCGCCAGTAAAACTATCCTAGGAGTGGAGTAGTTCAAAGAGGGAAGTTGCCCTCAAACTTAAGTGGTGAGCATGGGAGTTGGAGCAGGGAAATCAGTAGGACATTTAAAGGAAAAAAATAAAATAGGACAACAGCAAAGACGGATGAGCTCCCGGGATGCCCTTTGGATCCACGACATGCCCTAGAACTACTGATGCAAGTCCTGGGGGGGGGGGGGGGTAGAAGACAAGTTGGTATCTCTGGCATGCTCGTAGTGTAGTGGGGGAAAGGCCAGTAAAATAATGTTTCAAGGAGGATCAAAAAATATTTCTAAAAAAAGTATTTTATTTAGTATAACATCTTCCATTCTACATATGTATTCTGGAGCAACACCGGGCTGCTGTGTTCTTTACTTGGAACTTGTATTAATGTTGCTTTATGAGTTGATTCTGTTGCCAGAAATAAACATACAAAGTATGAGAGATTTGTAAAGCTTGTCAGCTCGTTGGAGTGTGAACTGCTTACTTTACAAATTTGTCTGTACTGGCTATGAATGCTTCATTACAAACACTCATGCATATTAATGTGGGACGTCACTCATTTGCTGTTGATCTGCTTAAATAGTACCAATTCCAAAAGGCATGTACTCTAGTGCACCAGACTGAGCAGTTTGTGTCACTTTATGAAACAGATTTTTGCAGAATTACTAGAAATTCCCCAGCGCATAAACTGTTAAAGGCCACATGAAGAGAAATATTCAGCAGTGGGTAAATACCTAATGCAGCTACTCACTTTGGCATAGTATGACAGTTAAAGTATATACTTCTAATAATACTTGACAGAGAAATCATCTGCACAAAATAAGATGTTGAGTACTAGTGTGCAAACCAAACCATAGACTATATTACATTAGTGCTCTTATTCATAGTCTGTCTCTACGTTGCCTTGAAATGAGGTCTCAAAAACTGCAGCGTTTTATTCTGTAATCAGAATGAGGCCATCTACACAGATGTCTAAAAGAGCTTATAGAGCAGCAAAATGTTTGAGACTAATCCAGTTTCTATATTTAGGTAGTGAGGGGGGAGAGATTTTCACTGTAAACAAGCAGTCATTAAAACAGAACATTTTAATAAAATCTGCAGTTCAGGCCGTATCTCACTCACCTTCCCATCCCCCAAATGACCTTCATGCAGTAAACAGATTTGAGGGTGAAAGATTTTTTTTTTTATTGTGACAAAACTCTAATTGAGAGTTAATGCTAGCTTTATCAGAACAGTGGTACAAGTCAGTTTTACATACCCGATACTTTTTGTTTTTTTCAAGATTTACCTTTTAAATCCTGACTTGTAAGGACTTTTCTGTAGGATTAATGTTAGATTTAATATAATTCTTTATAACACATGTTTAAATGAAATCAAATGTGTCCTACCAGACATGCAGTAGGTAAGTCCACAGACATGTGCACTTAACCAAAGGATTTGTCCTTGCCCTAAGGTGCTATGATGATACTAGATTTGATTAAATTTGGTGGTGCAAGGCACATATGGGTGGAGCATATATGAAGGGTATTGCACACCACAGAAAATGCAATTTTAACTTAAATAATATGCTGATCACCCCTTCTGTTGATAAACTGGGTTTTAAGGAAATATTCTTTATGATTTTCTTTTATCTCTTCCCTACTGATGACTTTCAGTGCCGTCCTTTGTTGACTAGCACAGACTCAGTTTGGGAGAGGGAAGTCACTGTTGCAGGTGAGGAAGTTTATCTTTTTTTTGTAATATGGAAAGTAGGATGAACAGGAATGGAGGATGAACCATCCCTAAACGGAGTGGAGTAGAGTGTACAGGACCATGTCTTTGTAATTATAGTCATTTAACAGAGATTTTTGGACCTGTAAATTAAATCAAATGTCAGTTTCTATAAATGTGCGGATTTACATTTTTTTTTTTGCACAAAACCGAAATTTAATTTAACTTACAGTATAACTAGAGTGTTGTGTGGTGTATTTCTATTTTTTCTGTTTTATTTTATTCATGTGCTAACCAGGTATGACCACTAGACACAAGTGCCCTTTTTAAGGAATGACCCAGGAGCACTGTCTGGTTAAATGACTTGTTCACCATCACACAGCAGGGAAATGGAGGCTGAGGAAATCATACTGTGGACTTCTGGAAACGGCTCACAGCCTTAATTCCTTACCCCTTCTGCTAGGACAAATGTGATGTCTACACATCACCACCTACTCCCACTTTTCTTTTAAAGATTACTGTAGTATGACCATGTTTACAAAACTGTACAGCTTCTATCAGTTTGCCCAGATTTAGTACTGGATATAGGCTATCTAGTACTTTTGCATCATATCATCGGTAGATTAGTTGCATCAAGCTGCTTTCAAACACTTCTTTATTACCACTACACTCCTATCATTATTTGCACGTCTTTTCCCTCTCCTTATTTGATCTGCTCATATATGCACCACTCAGCCCTGCACTTCTGCTTTCCCATCTTGATGACTATATTTATTTATTTTATATTGTCCACTCTTCTGAAGGCACCCTGCTAGCAACAGCCCACTTATGCATATTTAAAATTCTGTGTTTTTTGTTAGAGTTCAGTCTACCCTAGTTGTTATGAGAAGACAATATGACACATTCTTCCCTTGTAACCAGATAACACAAAGACAGCAGTTTTCCACCACAAACTATTTCTGACATTCCAGGCTATTTATTGTGCTCTCCCAGCTTTTACTACTTAACTATCACTTTATGCCCCGCTGACAGCTCCATTGTTTACTGCATTATTACATCTTCCACTCAATGCTAGGTATTTGGGAAGGATGGAAGAAGTAATGGTAAAATTGTCCAAAGACTTAGAGAGGTGGTAGATATAATGCAGTTTAATGCCATGTGTTAAATATATGAAGATACAGCCAACATAATTAGCATAATCAGTTGCAGATGGAACACCTGTCTGACAGGCAAGGGTTTAGAATACACGTGTTATGACAGTCAGATCCTGGGATGGAGAGGTAGATGGGTGGAGGGGGCAAGAGAGAGAGAGATGAAAGGGAATGTTAAGAGAACACACACTTTCTTCTGCTTTGGCATCCATCTGTCCAAACAAAAATATGAGGGGCACTACACTGCACTGCAATCTCTATGCCCCTAGTCAGTTTGCATGAGTCACACTTTAATAAGAATAAATGATATGAAGTATCTGTACTAACTGCTGTAGCCAGAGTCCCTACAAATACAAATTAATGTATGCCAACATTTCATTTTATGTTGGCTTTAAAAGCTGAAATTTCAAAGTGATTCTGTACTTAACATAAAATAACCAGTTTGAAATGTTTAGATAATGACCAGCCAAGGTTAATATTGGTATCCACTGACAGTGCTAAAACTCTCTTGTAACAACTCAAGGCATTCACGGAACATCGAAAATGTAAACTTGCCCAGTGGCTTATACTGAAGGGCAACAAACTTTGCTCATTCTAATCTCTATTGCTAAGTTATGACCCATTACTGCAACTCTAAACACATATTACATGCATGTATATGTGCTTTCAAAATATTTTACTTCGAATGAAACAAGGACCATCATCATCCCCTTTTTCCATTTTCTACATGGTGTCAGGGTATCATGTTAACTATCGCCATCTCTCTTGATTCAATACCACACTAATGCCTTCTTTGACACTCATGCCTGACTGTTGCAGATCTTCTTTCACACAATCCATCCGCCTCTTTGCTGCACATCCTCGTTTCCTCCTACCTTCTTCCTGTCAGTTCCAAATCTTCTTTACCAGATTTCCTTCTGCTTTTCTGCACATGTGTTTGAACCACAGTAATCTGTTCTCTTTGATCTTTTCTGCAACTGGAGCTACTTTGGCTTCTGCTCTTATGTTCTCATTTCTTGGTCTGTCCCAGAGTTTGCATCCTACCACCCTTCTCAGGCACTTCATTTTCATCACCTCTAGCTTCAAATTAAAAAAAGAGTGAGGAGGTCACACTGAAAAACTAATCAGTAAAAACTAAATGAAAACTCCAGCCAAGCTAGAACTTCCAATGAGTGACCTCCCAAACCTCTTGTGACAGAGGCACATGGGATATATGCAAATGACCCTTATGAACATCAGGTGTTTCAGCTATATGGAGATTCTGACTGCCCATGACTTTTATGTTTGAAATCGTTTTAATGGACAATTTCAGGCCTCTGTCACAGGAGGTTTGGGAGGTCACTCATTGGAAGTTCTAGCTTGGCTGGAATCACCTCTAGCTTCCTCATCTGCTCTGCCTTTACTGACCAGGTTTCTGGTCACACCACACTGCCTTGTACGCCTTACTTTTCAGCTTCTTTGGCATTCTTCTGTCATAGACTACACCTGAGACTCTATGCCAGCTGGCTGCAGCCCCTCTGATTCTAGCTTTGATCGCTTTATTCAGACTTCCCTTCTCCTTAACCACCCCTCCCAGATACCTCAAACTGTTAACCTGTTCCACTATCTTCCCTTCCATCTCAATTCTTAGCTTGTTCTGGTTTCCCCAGTTTGCTGCCATTATCACTGTCTTATCTGTGTTTAGTTTCATCCCATGTGCCTTCAGTTTTGCATTCCATTCCCCTATCCTTTTTTGAAGTTCTTTCTCAGAGTCTGCCTATAATGCCACATCTGCATACAGCAACTTTGTTGATCTGTCCCCTCCAACTTATTTGCTAATGTAGTCTATCACCAGTATGAACAGCTGCGGGCTCAGAGCTGAACCCTCGTATACACCCACTCTCACTGGGAATCCCTCTGTGAGGCCAAACACTGTCAGTACTTGAGCCATTGGGTCTTTGTACATAGCCTGGACTAATTCGACCAATGTTTCTGGGACTTCAAACCACCACAGTACTGCCCAAATCAGCTTTTGTGGGACCTTGTCATATGCTTTCTCTAAGTCTAGGACTGCCCCATCGGACTGTTTCCTCATCTCTAGCTTCTTTTCAACTATGTGCCTCACTGCAAACATTGGGTCAGTTGTGCTGCATCCTGATCTAAATCTGAACTGCTCATTTCCCATATTACTTTCTACTACTCTGTGTAGCCGTTTATCACCCTCTCCAGAACATTTATGCAATGTGATAGGAGTTAGATGCCTCTCTACTGCCCACAGTTGTGGATGCCCCCTTTATTCTTTTACACTGGCACAAGTATGCTTATTCTCCAGCCATCTGGAATGCGCCTTTCTCTCAACACTGCTATGAGTACCCTCAGGAGCCATTTCTCCCATATCTCAACCAGAATCTTTATCATATCTGCTGTCACCTCATCTGAGACTGCTGCTTTTTCTGACTTCATTATGTAATGGTCTTTTCTCCAGTTTACCTATGTCCTATGGAAACAGTGTGTGATAAGACTCTGAAAACATAACAGAAACAAAAGTGATGTGACCCAGGCTTTTATACCTTTCAAGGTGAGATGGGTTTCACAGCTCTTTCACAAGCTCATTTTGTATTTATACTGAATTTTCAGCAAAACTTTGGGATATTTTTTTTCAAAAGCATGCAAAATCGTAAAATAAAAATATTTCACCAACATGATACAGCACAGCTCTTAGAAGTAGAAATATTAAAATATCCCTGATCTCTACGAAGAGAAACTATTTTACTCATAACATGATGTTGCTCTCCCATTCATTGTAATACAGTTGTATTATCAAATGTGTGACTATCCAGTTTAAACAAAACTTAGGCTGATATTTATAGAAACTCACTGCTTATCTGTACAAGGCTTGCATAGATAGATGAAAATGCACAACAAAATAAAGAGTAATTAAAATGTCTAGTCCAATATAAACAAGAGGCATTTGTTTAGCAGTTGCATTGTAGGATACATAAAAAGAGTATCACAGCCATTATGCAAGCATGCACATCTCTGTTATGAGCCCAATAAGTGGATGAGTACCACATTGTTCAGAACTGAAAACACAAACTCATAGAAAGTACAGTTGCATAAGTCCTACTTACCTTTAACAGTAGTTGCTTGAATTTCTCACAGATACAGTAGCATTTGGGTTATCTCACAAAGTAACCCAGTTCTGGACAGCTTTCAAAGCTCAGACTCCCCCTTCCTCTCTCTTCCTGTTACAGCTGGTTGGCTGAGTATATCCTGACAGGGAAGACTACCACTGTAACAGGATAGGCTTTTTTGATTCCACAAAGAAGAAAAAGAAAGTACCTGAAGCCAAAATCATCTTGCAAGAGTAAATTTGCAGCCAGTAACAATACTATATAAAAACAAAATCCAACAACTACTGAATCAAAGAGATTTGAATCCACTTCAAATATGCATAATCTGGGGAATGGCAGATAGATGTACTATGTACATCATTCCTACTTCTTCAGTGGCACTTTGGGTAGATTTCTAAAGCTTACCCTACCTGGGAGGTGGAAGGATAAGGTTCCAGGAGCCCTTTGAGAAAGGTCTTCTCAAAGCCTGCTCTGGACCTTGCAAAGGAATCTAGTTTGTAGAGCTTTGTAAAGGTATAAACAGATGACCAGGCTGCTGCCTCAAGAATGCTTCTAAAGTCCACTCCAACATGCCATCAAAGAGGATAAGGCCTTAGTCAAGTGAACCCTAACCTTGCTTGGAAGAGATTTACCATGGTGGGAGTAACAGAAAGCAATGGCAGAGGACATCTATTATGCAATAGTTTGATTAGAGACAGTTTGATCTTTCATAACCCCAGTAAAGGAGACAAATAGCTAATCAGCATTCCTAAAGCGCTTTGTTCTGTCAAGGTAGTACTTGAGCTGCCTGTGTTCATCCGAGGTATGTAGAATCTTTTCTCCCTTGTTTTTTGTATCAGAGTAGAACACTGGGAGATTAATGGCTTGATTCAAGGTAAATTCAGAAACAACTCTAGGCATAAATAATGGATTAATGCATAACACAATCATGCAGCTCACAAACTCGTCTTGCAAATTTCAGAGAAATGAATAAAGCAGTCTTTCAAGTAATGAACAAAAATCAGCCTGAGAGGCAGGTGCAAAATAAGGTAAGGTCAATTTTTCAAGAGCAAACTTGAGATCCTAGGGAAGAGGAATTTGCTTTCAAGGGGATCTCACTTGTAACACTCCTTTTATAAAATCTTTGACCACAAAAAAGGGGCAAAAAAGGGGGATCCATGGGCAGACAAGCTGAGATGGCCACAAGATGCACTTTGATAGAAGCAGATGACAAACCATCCCTAAGTAGCTAACACAAATATTTCAAAATAAGAGGGGTCAAAACCCTTTCTAGGCATCACCTAGAAAACTTTGTAAATGCAAGATTTTTTTAGTTTCAGGTTTTCCGGACTCTTGAAATACCTGCTGCACATCCACATGGAACAAGTGTCTAAAAGGTATCAAAATTGAATCATCTGGGCGGTCAGTTTCAATTGCTCAAAGTTGGAATGTACTATGCCCTATGATGCTGTGTGAGTAGATCCAGTCTGTGAGGAAGCTTATAGTAACTGCTACTGGCCAATTCCATTAAAAGGAAGAATAGACTTTGTCTGGGCCAAAAAGGAGGTTACCACAATAATGTTTGGTATTTTTTTCTGAATGTTTAGAAGTATCTGATTGAGTGTCTATCTTCCAAGCATGGCTGAAAGGATGTCTTGAACAGAATTTTTTCAGTTGTCTGTTTTGAAAAGAGACAAACAAATCTACTTGAAGTGTTCCCCACATCAGGATCACGGCCTTGAAGATGTCTACATTGAGCTTTCACTCGTGATGGTCTGTCCAGGATCTGTTTAGAATGGCTGCCATTGTGTTTTGCTCTGACAGAGTGTATGATGCCTGAATCGTCACATAATGCTGTAGATCCAGTGCCCAAACCCATCACTGCCAACTGGCAAAGAGGGTATGACCTTGTGCCCCCTTCCTTGTTCTGGTAATGAGTGCACTGTAATAACCGTAACTACCAGAAGAGGACCTAGAGTGTATGAGCGGTAAAGAACTTTTATAGCACGAATCACTGCAAACATTTTAAGTTTATGTGCTTTGGTGTGTCCTGAGGACCCCACAATTCTTGCATTTAACTTCTCCAAAAGCAAAATCTGAAGAGTCCATCTGGACAGGGGTCTGAAGACAGAAAGGAAGTACTGGATTCAGACAGAGCTGATCATTCCACCATTGCAGTTCCTGTTTCACAAATCAATATACTGATACCCAGAAATCCAAGAGCTGGAGGTGCTGGGTCCAACAATTCTTCAAGTACCACTGAATTTTTCTCATGTGCAGTCTGGCTAGTGGTATCAAGAGGATCACTGATGCCATGAGGCCTACAATTTTGAGGAAGTCTCTTGCTTAGGCTGCAGAACTTGGATTTGTCAGAGAGTAAAATCTCAACAGTATATTCAAAATAACTTAATTTGCGGTAAAATACTGACCTGATGTTAAAACACATAGAGCAGAACCATACATATAGTAAATAATATATAAATGCTGAAAAGTCCAGGTTCTGTGATATTTTTTCTGTAAAAAGATGAAAATAAAGCAAAGTAACAACAGTAAAGACAGGCCTCTAGAGAACAGCAAAACACATACACAGTGCACTTCTGAGAGAAATACTCAACTTTTCATCAGAAAAAGTAACAATGATAATTTTTCAAAGATAAAGGCCAAATAAGCATTGCTACAAGTAAATATTCCCACAGAAATTACTATAAACATTGACAGAAATAAAATATTAAAATAAATATTTTAAATAAACATAAAAATAGAAAGAGAGTAATAAACTGGATAATAAAATAAGAGGAAGGGGATCCCCAAATGGGGCTTATCTGAGTACTAAGCCAGAAAAAAAATCATCACTGTATCTTATGAAAAGTCAGAGTACTTTCTTCTTTGGATAGCAAAAAAGAATGAACACTCACTTACTCTGACAGCTGTAGGCTTCCCTCTCAGGATATGCTCAATCAATCAACCGTCACAGGAAAAGAGAGGGAGGGGAGTCTGAGCTTTTGAAAGCTGGACAGTACTTGGCTATTTTGACAGACAACCTAAAATGCCACTAAGGCAGTGGGAATGATGAATATTATTACATCTCAAAAATAAAGCAGTATATGTAGTAGCTAGGCTGTACCTGCTAGATTGTCTCTCAGCAAGATGGCACAAAACTCCTCACAGTACCTAGCTTGGGGAGGGGGGACAAAGATATAGTCTTCTTCATGCACAAGCTATTAGGGGACTGAGTTGCTGATCAGGTGTGAGTGTTTGTCTGGCAGTTGTTGAAGTAGCATGGCTGATATACTGGCTGCTTAAACGACTCACACTGTGAGTTTGTGTTAGTAACTATATATCTGTAGCAAACAGCTAGTAAAAGCTTGCTGTTACATTTCAGGGAGGGGTTACTTTTTTGGCCCTCAGCTTTTGATGATTTGTTTTTTTTTTTAATTTTTGGGTCCTTAACTTTGGGCTGAGGGGGATGCCAGTCTAGGCACTGCCCAGGGTGCCTGTTGATCTAGCTACAGCTCTGGCTCCACATAAAGCCATATAGCCATACAGTAGTTGCAACTGGTGTTTACTCATGTGGATACCAGTACAATACATTAAAGGGAAGGAAAGAGGTGTGTAGGAAAGTAGGGAAAAGCAGAAGCAACAAGCAGAGGGATGCAAAGAAAAAAGAAGTTATATACTTACCAAAACGTTCCATGTGAGTTGTTCATCTCGCCTTCATTCTTTACTGATGGGTTCGGAGCCAATCCCTCGGCTCCAAGTCGGCACCTACTGCAAAGCTCAAGGATTTCGAGTAGCTTGAGGCCAAGTCCCTATCCCATGATGCACCTTGAGTTACCTCAGATCTTGTTTGCTGCATATAATACCATATGTCATTCTATAACTCCATAAGAGAGACAGAGAGAGAGAGTAGAAGGCTTGTGTGACCAGGAAGGATCTAGCATCTAAGTCTTCTGCAAGCCCAGGAGGGGGTAGGAGGGAGGGACGCAAGAATGAAGGTGAGATGAACAACTCACATGGAACGTTATGGTAAGTACATAACTTCTTTAAGTGAAGTTGTTCTATCTCGCCGTTCATTCTTTACTGATGGATAGCGTCCCAAGCACCATCAATCTCGGGTGCCTCACGGGAGTATATTTCTCAGGATCGTGGATCCAAAGGAGGCCCTATCCCTAAAAGCCCTGTCAACCTTGTAATGAGTGACAAAGGTATGAGGTTTTGACCAAGTGGCTGCTGCGCAAAAGTTATCAATAGGAAGTCTGGCAGAAAAAGCAGATGACGTGGAAACTGCTCTGGTTGAGTGAGCTTTAATTTTATGCTGCAAGGGCATACTGGCAGCTGAATAAGTAAAGGTGATACAGTCAGATAACCATTTAGACATAGTTGTTTTAGCCACTAGCATAACCTTCCTGGAATCTGAAAATGAAACAAAAAGCTGGTCTGATTTCCTAAAATCTTTTGTTCTATCCAAATAAAATCAGAGCTGTCTGTGAACATCACGTTTGTGCAGCATGTACTCTAAATTGTTGGAATGGTTGGGAAAGAAAACTGGCAAATCATAATTTGGTTAAGATTAGTTTCAGTACAAACTTTGGGTAAGAAAGAGGGGTTTGTTCAAAGTGAGACTCTGTCAGCATGGAAAATCAAATAAGGCTTGATGGATAAGGCCTGAAGCTCTGCCACTCTGTGGGCAGAAGTAATAGCCACTAAAAAGATGGTTTTCCATGACAAAAATTTGAGGTCACATGAGGAAGCTGGTTCAAATGGTGGAAGAATTATGTGGGAAAGCATAAAATTTAGATTCCATGGAGAATAGGGAAATTTCTCAGGTGATCTAATATGAAAGATCCCTTTGAGAAAGGCTTTGAATAATTTGTGTGACATAATATTCAATCCTTCAAATCCCAGACAAAAGTTAGAAATGGCAGCAAGTTGAACACGGACTGTTGCTGCTGCAGCTCCTTTATTGAATATCATGGTTAAGAATTCTAGAATAGAGGCCATAGGGGCTTGGTAAGGATCAATATTGTTTGTAGAGGCCCATATAGAATTTTTTTTCCATTTGCTGAGGTACAGCTTCCTCGTACAGGATTTATGAGAGGATAGAAGAATTTGCTTCATCTCATTGGAAAGGTTATGGAACCTGGCTATGATGGGAATTGGAGCAGCCAAGCTGTCAGCTTCAGGGACTGCAGAGAGGGATGAAGTTCCCCCAAGTGCATCAGAAAGTCTGGAACTGGGTCCAGAATCCAGGTGTCCTCCAAAAGATGAAGTCGAAGGAAGGGGAACCAAATCTGACAAGGCCAATAGGGAGCTATTAGAATGATGGTCCTTCCCAGGGCTTTGGCTTTCTGTAATACCTTGGGTATCAATGGGATTAGTGGGAATGCATAGAGGAGATCCGGGGGCCAATTGTGAATGAGTGCGTCCCTTGGGGCTTCTCCCAGTGAGGGAATCAGGGTGAAGTAGCTTCTGCATTTGGTGTTCATGTGACTGCCAGAAAGGTCGAAGCATGGCTGGTCCCACATGTGGAATATCCTGTCCGCTATTTTCATCTTGAGGGACCACTCATGGGGCAACAAAATTTCTCTCCTCAACTTGTCTGCTATCATGTTGGATTTCCCTGGGATGTGCGTTGCTAACAAAAAGTGCTGGGTGGAAATAGCCCACTGCCATACTCTGAGGGCCTTGCGACAAAGTGGGTATGATCTGGTTCCTCCTTGTTTGTTCAAATACCAGACCACTGACATGTTGTCCGTCTGAATTGCAATCGTACCCAGAGGAAGAGAGTCCTTGAAGTACTGCAATGCCAAAAGTACTGCTCTCATCTCTAGGAGATTAATATGCAGATGTGTCTCTTGATCGGTCCATGTGCCTTGGGCTGTCTTTGCCTGAAAATGCCCCCCCCAACCCTATCAGGGAAGCATCCGTGGTCACCGTGTCCGCTGGGGGGGGTAGCATAAATGGGCGTCCTATCGTAACATGAAGTGAGGTCAACCACCACTGAAGATCCTTTTTGCAGGAATTTGTGATCATTATCATGAGAGACATGGGGAGCTCTTGGTAAGACCATTGAGTGAACAACAGCCATTGTAGTAGCCGCATGTGCATACAACCCAGTGGTATGGCTAGAGTTGCTGCTGCCATCATACCTAACAATTTCAGAATTTCTAATGCTGGTGCTTTGTTTTTGGATATTAGAATGTGAACATGCTGACGGAGAACTAAGACTCTTTCGACTGGAAGTCTTAGCGTGCTGGTGGTAGTGTCCAGTTCTGCTCCAATAAAGATGATATGCTGCGATGGCAACAAGGCAGATTTTTCTGAGTTTATTGTAATGCCCAGGTGATTGCAGAGTGACAGAGTGGACTTCCTGGCCTGAATGAGTTGATGCCTGTTGGTGGCAGTGAGGAGCCAATCCTCTAGTTACAGAAACAACTGGAATCCTAAACATCTCAGGTGAGCCGTGACCACTGCCATGCATTTGGTGAAAACTCTGGGGGCTGTAGTGAGACCAAAGGGCAGGGCTCGAAACTGGTAATGATTGGCTCCCAGCCAGAAGAGCAGATGATCCCTGGATGGCCTGGCCATTTTTATGTGGTAGAACGCATCCTGGAGATCTATCGAGCACATCCAATTGTCTTTCCCTAAGAAGGGAAGTATTGACTGAAGCGTGACCATCCAAAACTTCTCTTTCTTTAAAGATTTGTTTAGTCTGCTAAGGTACAATATAGGTCTCCAGTCCCGTCTTTTTTGGAACTAAAAAGAATCTTGAGTAAGTTCCGGATCCTTTCTGGTCTGCTGGGACTGGTTGGATGACTCTTTTTCTTAGCAATGTCTGGACCTCTACTGTTGCTTGTTCCCTGTAACTGGGTGGAACGTCCAGGATTTTCCTTGTCAGTGGAGGGGGTGTGGCGAATGGGATGAAGTATCCTCTGGAAATGATACTTTGTACCCAGTTGTCATTTGTTATTCTGAGCCAGGCTTCTGGGTACAGAGATAAGTGACCCCTGACTGCCTCCAGAGCAGGACAGTCGGGCCTCCTTTCAGGAGCGCTGGTAGGGCTTTCCAAAGAAGTGATCTCTGTCGCCCTGGTGTTGCGGACCCCCTCTGCCTCGAGGGCAGCATCTTCCATTATTGCCCCCCCCCACCCCTGTAGGGGGGTTCACCACGTGTGTCCTGAAAGGCTCCTTGGGCTTTTTGGAACCACATTTTCCCTCCCCTTTGACCCTTGGGGTAGGGTCTGGTAGGGGTGGAAAAACGGACCCTGACGGCAGACAGAGTCTTTCTGTCCTGCTCACACCTGGTTAAAGTTTCCTTGACTTTGGGCCGAAAAAGGGACGAGCCATCAAAGGGGGTATTCACGAAGGATGACTTGAAGGGCTCCGTGAAGGAACACAAGCGCATCCAGGAGCATCTCCTAAGAACAACTCCTGTACCCACTGCCCTACTCATTCCATCAGCTGCATATGAAATGAGGCACATGAATGAGTTCACTATGGAATTGAGGGTAGCAAGTTGGGCGACAACTTTGTCTGTAGCTCCTGCAGCTACTGTACCCTGAAGAGCATCTCCCAGCTCTTTAAAGAGATCTCTTTGTAGTCTCGTAAAATGGGTTAAATAGTTAAGCGAATGAAGTGCAAAATTTGCTGAACTAAACATGCACTTCCCATATCTATCCATGATCCTGGAGTCTCTGTCAGGAGGATGGATAGACGAGGAAGTTTCAGACATTTCCTTTTTTGTGGCTGCCACCACCACCATGGCATCAACTGGCATACCTTTGGTCAAGAAGGATTTATCTTTTCCAAAGAAGTGATCTCTGTACCCATTAGCCTCTGTATATTCTTTTCCCACAACTGTTCCTTACCATAACCCCTAAGCCATACTTTTTCTGCCTCTACTTTTCTTGTACTTTCTGTTTCACTCGCTCACCCTTGTCCTAAGGTATCTATCATCCCATTCTACTACTTCTGACTTCCTAATCCTCCTTCTTACTAGCCTCAAAACTTACCTGTATATTCTCTCCCTTTTAGACTTACCTGTAGAACTCTCCCACTTCACAGATTGTCATCTTTGATAGACTACTCTCCTGTCTCTACCCGCTCCGTTCGCCCTTTGGGCTCACTCCGCTCCCCTACCCTGCCTCCAATTTCCACCTGCCCCCAGTGTTCCTACATTTTATTCCCACTAGGTCACACCCCTATTACTCCACACCCTATCCACAAATCACATCATTACTACACCCTACCCCTCCACACATAACTCCCCCACCATTACTTCCCCCCTTCCAATATACAATACCTAGTGACACTCCTCCTAATCTATATATACAACTTACCTCACTTTTAATTCCCAACTCACCAACCAATAGCATGTCTAAATTAATCATCCCATACCAACTACAACTATTAATATTGATTGCACTCACAACTGCTCTAACTACTACCTATCTCTTAACCTCCTATGAAAAGCCTGTTTTCTCTAGCATTCCCTTCCCTTCCAAACTTACTTCAACACCAACACAAACATTCTCTCCAAACATTTTATATTCTATCTGCAAACCTAGAGACCTACTAGCCAAATTTCACAGACTAGTACACATTAAATTCAACAACCAAAAAACTAAAAAAACATTCGACCCCTATTGTAAGCCTCACCAAATAAATTACTATATTCTCCTCCACTCCTTAACAGATGGAGACATTCATCCTAACCCTGGCCCAATCTTTACCCCTACCACTGCAAACTGCCACCAAGATAAAACTAGTGCCCTACCACCTACAAAACCTTCCAATTCACTCTCCATTGCACATCTTAATATACGCAGCATCTGTAATAAAATCACCCAAGTCCATGCCCTCCTTGACGTCCACCAATTTGACATCCTTTGTTTATGGGAGGCAGAAGCAGACACAGGTGCTTTAGGGGATGAAGAAGCCAGACCCAAAGTTGAGGATGTCTTGGGAGACATAACTCTCCTCATGGCTTCAAAGGCATGTCTGCTCTGATGCAAAGGGGCCGATGGATCCAAGGAAACCATCGATACCCCCGGCACCAGGACAGTGGGCTCCAAGCCCGAGGTAGGAGCCAAGCTCATGCGAGCCGAAGCTCCAAGAGGCAAAGTCGGAACCGACAAGTCAGTTCGACTATCCTCCCCGGACCCGAACAGAGAGCTTCAGCTCCTAGAGTCCTCGATCGGCACAGAGGTCATCAGAGTGAATGGAGCCGAAAACACTGGAGCAGGCGTCGGCTCCGAAGGCTCCACAATCAGCAAGTCTGACTCCTCTGGCTCCGAAGGACCGGTATGGCACGGAGGAGGAAGAACTATAGCTGGTATACGGGTCTTCGGCTCCAAAGCCACCTGGGTCTGAGCCGATAACACTTTGGCAAAGGCTGGTGCCTGTAGAAGCTTCTACACCACCCAATCCACATCCAAATCAGATAGGCTAATAGAAGACTGAGATGATCGGACTGATGGTACCGACTGGAGTAGTGTTGATTTAGGAATTTCGGATACCGGTTCCAAAACCAGGGACCGGCTCCAAAAAGAAAAGACAGTCAGCTCCGAGACATGTGGAGCCTATGTCACAATTTTTTTTGATTTTTTTGAATCCACAGAAGTCTTGGTGGACTTTGAGGACTTACTAGATCCATCTTGGTCACTCAAAGCCTCCTGGAAAGAAGGTTTCAACAAATCCCTGTCAATAAGCTTTCTTTTTCTCTCTTGGAGGACTCTAGAGGAAAAAGAATGGCATACAGAACATGTTTCTTGTAAGTGAAAGGCACCCATCAGTAACATACATCTTTTGCCCACATTTAGGGCATTTTTTAAACCCTGACTTAGGGTGTTTGTCCTTGTCATCAGCCATGACAGAAATTAACACACCCAACAACAGCAATATAAATTAGCCTTCTAATAAAAAACAGGCTAACTATAAGCACACAGACACACACAAGCCTTTTAAACTAAGGCTGTCTATAACTATTAATAAGCCTTATTACAAAAAAACAGGCTTAAATATATGCACACAAGCCTAAAGTTAAAGCTAACAAGCACACACAGAGGATTTTAACAAGTAAGTTAACTATAAGTAATCACACAATACTATTCTAACAATATATGTGACAAAAGGTCACTGAATAAACAATTTTTTGTCAGAGAATTTAAATAGGCCTAAAAAGAAAAATGAGGCCAACTATAGAGCTAAGAAAACAGCACACAGGGAAGGGAACTCTGTAGATAAGGCTTTAAGAGCTTATCTAACCTAAATATCTAACTACTATAGTGAAAAACTAACAATAATTTTTGAAATAGAAAAGTATTTAAAGTTTTACTGGCCCGAGCTATCAGGAACCTCCGATCAGTTGCAGCGGCAAACTAGATATGGGGTAACTCAAGGTGCATAATGGGATAAGGACTTGGCCTCGAGCTACTTGAAATCCTCGAGCTTTGCAGTAGGTGCTGACTCAGAGCCGAGGGATTTTCTCCGAACCCATCAGTAAAGAATGAATGGCGAGATAGAACAACTTCACATCATAACATATACAATCATGCAGGATGGAGTGCAGTGAAACATTCTTTCTGGTAAGCATAGGGACACATTTTTTGCTTTGTGTAGAGATGAGGCAAGAGGAAGAAAGGGGAAGAGGAAAGGAGGAAAGCAAAAGGAGGTAGGACAGTGTACCATCAGAAAGACATATATGTAACAACATAGGCAAGGGTGGAAGTGCTTGCTCTATGATGGGGACATATGAGTTGGACAGAGACAAACAGGGGGCAGACAAACCTAATGGAAAGGGGATAAAAATGCACAAAGTATGCAGTATGACACAAGAGGAATAGGGGACACACACATGGCTGAGGATAGGTGGAGTATGAACAATTGTAGAGAGGTAGGTGGCATGCCTGGCCAGGAGGAAAACTATTGTGACTCATTGCCAACTGATGGATCAGGGTGGCTAGTGGTGCAAGTTATGGTATGTCAACTGCCTCTCTGGTCCAAAGGACACTACTGTGACTGCTCACTAGTTGATTAATCAAGGTTGCCAGTTCTATGGGCCACACCCCCCCCGGTGATCTTGTGATGGGGGCTGGTTAGGAGAGTGAATCAGCTATCCTTTCTGGGGGGTCTTACATGGGCTGTACACCTGCCCACCACTCTCTTCACACTATGTGCTCCACCTATGGCTGGGTAGTCATATAATGGTTGTGACCTAGCTGGTAATGAGGGTCTATGCTTCGTCCCCAGCAAGACAGTCCCACTCTCATCACCCTCAGGCACCTCAGAAACAAGCTTAGCAAGGACTAGACACAACTGAGGTGTCTGAAGAGCAAACTGGAGGAGACACAATAGGGAAATTTGCTATAACTGATTCTATCCTAACAGTGGTCTGAATGTATTTGCAACAGGCATATTCATTTCTGCAGAACTAACCATGACTGTATGCTAGCTTGTTCAACCTGGTGTGGTAAGTGACACTATTACGTTCACATTCTGCTCATACTGAAAAAGAAATGATACACCAATGAACTGTGAGAAGTGTAATGTAAGATGCTGTCCCTTTGAACATAACATGGTAAACCTAGGTTACCCTTTGTCTGTAGCTGTCATTCCTAACAGTTCCAGAAGTATACAGTCTATAGCTCTGTGTCATGTGTTCACAAGTGTCTGTATGCCCAGAGAACAAGGTGGATGGCAGAAGTTGGACACTTAAAGACCTGCTGAAAGTGATGTACTGTAACAAGCACGCATGACACATATACAGCACCTGTTGAAAAGAGGGGGTGATAGCCTACATGAGACCAGGTGTAGCAGATAGTAGTGCATGACATAAATGCTGCAAGAGGTGTCAACTGCACATTTCAGCAGTGTAATAAGAGTGTTAATATGCTATAATGTGACATGGCAAAGGTACATTCAATAGCAACTGAAAGGGCAGCAAAAGGGGTAGACTACTTGGAGAAGCAGGCTCACTAAGCCAGAGGTGACTATGGTGCTTGTTCAAGGGGTAAATGGTTCAGGGATCATCAGTAGAGCAGTGGATACTGGCATGAGGATTGACCCACCTCCATGTGTCTCAAAACATGATGTGCCAGCTTAGTACCATGTGTATCCTCTCAATACATCCTAACTGGCAAAGAGTACACTGTAATAACTATGGAATAAATAGCTGAATTAAGCCAAGGATCTGGGTTCTGCTAGCCAGCCAGAAGCAATTGGGTTATGAATGTTCTGTGTTACATTTTAAGGCTTTTTCCAACCTTTTGACCCAGTGACAGCCTGAACAAAAAAACATGACTAAGAAAAGAAATTCAATCCTATTTTTTTAAGGAAGACATAAGACATGTCTGATGAATTAGTAGCTCATGATAAACTGAGAAGACAAATGCTTAAGAGTGTATACAAGTCATATCTGTTAATAACACTTGGCTTTCTACTCCCCCCCAAAGGAAAAAAAAAGACAGACAACGTCTGTGTTTCTCTTTGGTGTTAGATTGAGATGAATGTCAAGGCACAGATGGCCACAGTCAGATATTACAAATTCTTACTGTCAGACATTTATAGCACATCTTCTGATCCTTATCCCCAAAAGACAATCACTTTATCTGTACATTATTGTCAGAATGTGACAAAATCTAAAAAAAACAAACAGAACATGGAAACATATTTCAGTCTGTTGCTATCACACACATAGATAGCATGCATCTTTACCCAACTCCCCAAAATGTATTTACCTGTATACATGTCTGATGCTTGATTGTGAGGAAAGTGAAAAAAAATCACATCAATGTAGTCCAACATGGTGTTAAACAGTAGGCCCTTGGCATGCTATAATAACCTTCAGTGCACACCTCCAAGCATGACCAGTTTTAGACTAGATGGGATTCAGAGCAGAGGCCAATACTAGGCCTGTGTCAATATCTACTTATACAGCCTGGGGTATGGGGTGCCCCAGAATCTCTGGGGATCTTGCTGTTCTGTGATGTATTTTCTGCCATAATTTTAACTGATACCCAGAAAAGTTGTTTATGTGCCCAATAATATTGTGTGTCCATAGATGTTATTTTTACACACACACACTCACACATACACAAACAGACACACACACACACACACACACACACACACACACACACACACACAAACCAGGTCTGTCAGAAGATGCAGAAGTGTACATGCATACATGTGCGTGTGCAGCACACACACACACACACACACACACACACACACACACACACACACACACGGACAAACACAGATGC
This sequence comes from Protopterus annectens, assembly GCF_019279795.1. Classification (NCBI taxonomy): domain Eukaryota; kingdom Metazoa; phylum Chordata; order Ceratodontiformes; family Protopteridae; genus Protopterus; species Protopterus annectens. Next base: position 80,513,716 of record NC_056748.1, on the reverse strand, counting down.
TGCACAACCAACTACAGGCAAACAAGGTGAATTCCAACTCACCTATATCATGTCTTTGGAGAGCTGCAGGAAACTATAGCACCAGGATAAACACCCCACTGACTCATATGTTCTCCAGGAAGGGTTGACACAGACAAACAACTGGTTCCAGGGCCATGAACTAAAACCAAATGCCAAAAAAAATGAATAATATGCTTTGGGAAGTCATGCACCCCTGGAAACTATCATATTGATAACACACCCCTAAGAGTTGACCCAGTAGTCAGGGACTTGGGGGACACACATAAAAAAGTAATTTAGTGTTTGACCATCATGTGTCTACAATTGTCAGGAAATCGTTCTATGTTGTTCAACTTATAAAGAAAGGTATGTCATCTAGGTCCAAAGAAGTCATTGTCCCATTGTATTCAGCATTCATCAGACCTATTACTGAGTACAATGCTCTATTTGGTATGTACCTAATCAGGCATATCCAATAATTTGAATGTCCGCAGAGTATCCTCTTCCCTGGTATCGGGGGGGGGATAGGCCCAGGGGGGAGAGGGAGGTAGGAGACAGATATCATGATGAGTCACCAATTATGAAGGACAATTGTAAAGTCAGTCTGGGGGGATTCAATATGTTTAATTATAGTAGTGTGGAGGTGAATAGGAAACACTGTCAGTTGTTCCTCAAGGGTTTTAAGTTTATCCCTACAAAGAGTTATTTAAGCAAGGTCACCTTAGATGTAAAGATGTTTTTCTGGAAATTGAATCAGGAGTATTTGTTTGGGGATACTAACCTGGGAAGATTCCAGGAAGTATTAAGGAAAAAGAGTGCAATCAATCCCCCTTTGCACCCCCCCCCCCCAATTGAGGAATTTAGAATCAATATTAGAGAGGGAAATTAGAAAAGGCATCAGTGGTAGCAGATTTAAAAATAATTTTAGCCAGGTAGAGATGAAGGTGTTAAATGATTTAAGGGCCAATCAGAATTTGAAGGTAATGGAACCTGATAAGGGAGGAGGAGTTGTTATGATGGACAAAATTGTATATAAGGCCAAAATGATGGAAATACTCCAGGATGATTCAAAATACAGTAGGGTTTCCATTAATGAAATAAATATTGCCTACAGGAAAATAGATTTAGAAATGAAGGAGCTATTTAATGAAGGGGCAATAAATTACGAAACCTACTGTTATTTAGGAAATGATATGCCCAGGGTTCCTTCCATATTCGGAATAACTAAGGTACATAAAAACCCTGATGACCCTCCCCTTAGGCCATCTGTGGCAGCAAAAAGTTCCAAAACTGCCCCCTTGGCCAAATTTTTGGACTGCAAGCTTAAAAGGGTTTGGTTAAGGGCTGGCAATATTTTAAAGGACTCGGGATTTCCTCAAAAATATGAAATCTGAATTTTTTTCTGAAGATTTGATTTTTGTTACTATTGATGTGGTAGATTTATTCTTGGTTATCCCACACAATGTGGGGATTCAATGGTTGGAGGAAGCCCTTAGAATGAACAAGGAACTTACTGATAATGATGTATATGTATGTCTTGAATTGGCTGAATTGGTAAACTTTTTGTACTTTGAAGGTGAATTCTTCCACCAAGTTAGGGAGTTGCTATGGGGCCAGCTGTGCTCCCACTTATGCAAATATTATTTTATCCATGTGAGAGCAGAAATATGTTATTCATTCCTAATATGCCCCTTGTTGGAAGATGTATAGGAGATATTTGGATTATATCTGTCTCCTATGGGTGGAACGTTTGGATAAACGTTGGGAATTTATTGATTATATATCTAGTACCACTGAATTTTTGAAGTTTACTTATAAAGTCATGCATGATCGTTTGAATTACTTGGATGTATCTATACATAAATGGGCTGGACATTTTAAGTCTACAGTTTACAGAAAGTAGACCTTCTCCAATTCTTATATTTGCTTCTCTAGCGCCTACCACATCTTCCAAAAGAAAGGGATTGTAAATGGGCAACTTGTCTGAGCTAGTAGAATGACCTCTGACGACAATGATTTTTGAAAGAGAATGTGGGATATTGGAGGGGAAAATTTCAAGAGAGGGGCTATCTGTTGGATTTGATATTGAGGATAAAGGAAGAAGTAAAAGAGGATAAGGTGGATATATTTTCCCCAGTTTTGGGGAAGGACATGGAATTAAATGAGTAAAGATTGCACCATGATGATGAAGAGTACCACCAGGCCTTTATTACTAATTTTAATGGTGATGCTCAGGCCATTAGGGGGATAGTAGAAAGGGAATGGAAAAAGATTTCTGAGTTCTCGGACCTAGAGAATTTGGTGAAGAAGCCCTTAAAGTTATTTTTAGAAGGAGGCAGAATATTAAAAGTTTACTTGAATACAAGGTTGGTCCTAGACCTGCTAGTTCAAGGAGGCCACAGACCAACAAGTGTGGAGCATGTTCACAATGTCTGTATATTATTCATTATGAATGATTTTATGTCAGCGGAAGGTCGAAATATCTGGTGAGGAAAGCTTTTTCCAATTGTAATTCCAAGGGACTTGTATATATTGTTCAGTGTGAGGCTTGTGAGACCTTTTATGTAGGTAAGACAGAGTGTCAATTAAGAAAAAGGGTTTATGAACATCTATATGATGTTAAAAATCATAATGAACGTAATGCCCTTTATAAGCAAACCCTTCATTGCAGGAAAGCTAAGTTCTCATTTTTTGTGATAGAGGTAGTTCCTCAGAACATGTGGGGGGACCATGGAAAACTAGACTGGAATATAGAGGAGCATACTGGCAGATAGTGCTGGAGGCTAATAGAGCCGCTGGTTCTTAATGACAGTTTTTCCCTGGCCACTGTGTTAAAACTTAGGGTGGCTAAGTTCTAAGGAAGTATAAAATAGGATTTATGGTGATAAAATCTTTTTCTTTCCCTGGTTTACAAATTCCCTGTTGAGGTGTGTTAAAACACACACACACACACACACATATATATATATATATATATATATATATATATATATATATATATATATGGGTCTACTTCTTTTGACCTAACTTTCATTTGCCTGACACTCATTTGCCTGACCTCATTTCACTGAAATTTAATTTGCCTGACACTTCATTTGCCTCACACTTCATTTGACTGACAAGTATTATTAGCAAGAAAATGGAATATGCCCCCTTCCCCACTGCAGTGCGACCCTGGAGTTAGACTATATAGTTAGGGGGGGTGTGGGGGGCACAGCCCCCCACAACGGGGGGTGTGGAGGGCGAAGCCCCCCACTTCATTTCATATGATATTGTTAACTTTTGATGTAATATTGCTTAGTAACAGAAAAGTAAGTGGGGGGCTTCCCCCCCACACCCCCCCCATTGTGGGGGGCTGTGCCCCCCACACCCCCCTAACTATATATTCTAACTCCAGGGTCGTACTGCAGTGGGGAAGGGGGCATATTCCATTTTCTTGCTAATAATACTTGTCAGGCAAATGAAGTGTCAGGCAAATGAAATTTCAGTCATTTGGTCTCAGGCAAATGAGTGTCAGGCAAATGAAAGTTAGGTCAAAAGAAGTAGACCCATATATATATATATATATATATATATATATATATATATATATATATATATATATATATATACTTTTTAAAGCGGGTTGATGTAATTGCTGATTAATTTTGCTAGATGGCGATGTTTGAACATGTTAGGAATATTGTTAGTTAATATTTATTTTTTAACATAAAACGCATTTAATATGGGAGTTTTTTATATTAAAAACTGTGCATTAACAGATTTTCAGAGTTATACCTTGATATTTTTATTTTGTAAAGGAATGATTTTTTTAGTATATTTTCATAATGGGTTAGTACGGCTTGTTTAATTGATGAGTTAATTGCTGTGAACTAGATGTGATTAATTATGGATGTTATTGTAAAAGGGGAGCAGGAAGGAGGTTTGGGGTTCATCTGATGAAGTCTTTAACTATATGAGATGAAAACGCATTGTGTTTGGGCATTAATGTGTGGTGGTTTTTGAAATAAAAGGACTTTTCAGGACATTCATTTGCCCTTCTTGTATGTGCCTTTTTTCTTTTGATTCTGCCTATAGGGATGACTGCAATTAGGGCTACAGTGAATGGGCAAAAGGGAGCTGGAATTTACTGGAAAAACTGAAAAAGGAACCTTGGTTATGAGACCAAAACCTAGAGAGGGAAAGTTAATAGAATGGGAAGAGGCCAAGAAGACATTTGGACTGCAGCATAGAGATTGCTTTAACTATCAGGGATCAATATCACACTATAGTCAAAAAGAAAGGGATAGGAGACTCCTAAGTGAAAGACATGCTCTGGTACAGTTTTCAGTTGAAACTAGAACAAAATTTCCTGTTGAAAAAGGGATAATTAGTAGAACATATAAAATACTGCACAATAACTATAGGAATCATTAAGAGGAAGTTGGAAAATACTGGGAAGAGAGACTTGGTAAGCAATTCACAAGTAAACAGTGGGAAGGCATATGCATGGCTCCTAAATATGCAACTAAGTCTAGAAGATTTATGACTCTGACTTGGGAGTGTTTGTATTTGTATAAGTATTTTTATACCCCAAGCAGACTTCAAAGAATTTTTCCTTAAGTAGAAGGCAAATGTTGGAGGTGTGATGGGGAAGAAAATGGTTAACTAGGAAAAAGAAGTTATGTACCTACCATAACGTTCCATGTTAGTTGTCTTCATCTCGCCATCCTTCTTGCTGTTTGGGTTCGGAGCTGATCCTCGGCTCCGACTCGGCCATCTTCTATAGCTTGAGAGCTGTTTACTGGCTCGAGGCTACCCCTTATCCCAGAATGCCCAGCGTCAGCTACCCAGATCTCATTTGTGATAGCGCACACTAGACATAAGTAGAGTAACCAGTTACCTAAAAACTGGTTGTCCAATACACCTAAACAAGGAAAGAGTCATAAATTACCTGGCATGTGAAGTAATAAAAGATACTCAGCCAGTGAAAACAAAAGGAACTCCTCTCAATCCTCTAGGAAGGGGGAAGGAGGGAGGGATGCAAGAAGGAAGGCGAGATGAAGACAACTACCATGGAACGTTATGGTAGGTATATAACTTCTTTATGTTAAGTTGTCCATCTCGCCTTCATTCTTGTTGTTTGGGACAGCATCCCTAGCACCTAAAATCCCAGGTGGCTCATTGGAACAGACTCTTCAGAACAGTAGAACCAAAGTAAGCTCTGCTTCAGGAGACCATATCCACCTTGTAATGAGAGATAAACGTATGAGAGTTTGTCCAAGTGGCAACTGCACAGATTGAGTCTATGGGCAACCAAGACTGAAAGGCTACAGAGGTGGCTAATGCTCTAGTAGAATGACTTTTTGGTTTAGCTGGTAGCTCTTTATTTCGTAACTGATAAATAAAGGCAATAGTATCAGATAACCATCTGGATAAGGTCACCTTAGAAACTGGGAGGCCTTGTTTGTTGAAAGCATAAGAAAGAAATAACTGGTCTGACTTTCTTAGTTCCTTAGTTCTATGGAGGTAAAAACGCAATTGTCTGTGCACATCCAATTGGTGGAGCTTGTATTCTGCCTTGTTGCTGTGATTGGGAAAGAAAACCGGGAGATCTATGGATTGATTTAAATTGTTCTCTGAGCAGACTTTAGGAATAAAGGATGGATTGGTCCTCAGAAAAACTCTGTCCTAGTGAAACACCAGGTAAGGAGGACGAACACATAGTGCTTGAAGTTCTGAGACACATCTAGCTGAAGTGATAGCAACCAGAAAAAGTGTCTTCCAAGAAAGAAATTTTAAGGAACATGATGCTGCCGGTTCAAAGGGAGGCAAAATTAAGGAAGCTAAAACTAAACTGAGATCCCAAGGAGGAGGAGGATCTCTAACTGGGGATCTAAGAAGAGATGTTCCTCTCATAAAGGCCTTGAGGAGCTTATGAGACATTATGCTAGAATTAAACATACCGATATGAAAATTAGAAATGGCAGCTAGCTGTACTCTAATGGTAGCGAAAGCTGTACCAGACTGTAAAAGTTGTGCTAGAAATTCAAGAATTTCATGGACTGGGGCTGAGAAAGGATCCAAATTTCTAAATTCTGCCCAGTAAGAAAACCGTTTACATTTACTAGCATACATTTTCCTCGTAGTAGACTTATGTGAGGAAACAATAATATCACGGACTGCTGGGGAGATACTGGAAAGCCTGGCTAAGGTTGGAAGTGGAGTAACCAAGCTGTGAGCTGGAGAGTTTGAAGGGATTGGTGCAACCCGCCTGATTGATGAATCAGAAGATCTGGAACCGGGTCCAGAATCCACGGTTGATCCAGAAGGTGGAAGTGCAGGAACGGGAACCATATCTGCTAAGGCCAATATGGGGCAATGAGGATCATTTTGCAACCCAACAATTTTGCTTTCTGTATGAGTCTTGGTATTAGGGGAAAAGGGGGAAAAGTGTAAAGGAGTCCCTGAGGCCAATCGTGGACTAGAGCATCTCTGGGTATATGACCTGGAAGAGGAAGTAGGGAGAAGTAGCTGCTGCATTTGCTGTTGAGAGGAGTGGCAAATAGATCACAGCATGGCTGTGCCCATTTGCGGAAGATAAGATCCGCAACTTCCTGATTCAGAGACCACTCGTGAGGCATGAGGATAGCTCTGCTGAGCCTGTCCGCTATGACGTTGGATTTCCCAGGGATGTGCATTGCTATCAGAAAACGTTGGGAAGAAATCACCCATTGCCACAATCTGAGTGCTTCTCGACACAAGGGGTAAGACCTGGTCCCGCCGTTTGTTGAAGTTCCACACCACTGACATGTTGTCCGTTTGGATTGCAATGGTCCCACTCGCGAGGTTGCTAAGTGCCTTGGACTGTCCTGCCTAGATAATGTCCCCCCACCTTATCAGGGAGGCGTCCGTGGTCACTGTGGCTACCAGAGGGGGTTGTATGCAAGGTTTGCCCTGAATTACTAGTGGGGAGACCATCCACCAAGAAAGGTGCCTTTTGCATGTTTCTGTGATCAGGATCATGTGAGACATGGGTACCTCCTGGAAAGACCACTGAGTGAAAAGTAACCACTGAAGGATTCTCATGTGGAAATGCACTAATGGGACAAGAAGAATGGCAGCTGCCATGGAGCCTAGAGTTTGGAGGACATAACTGACTTGAATCCTCTTGCTCTGCATTTGAATTAACACTTGTTGACGAATAGTAGAAACTCTTTCCTGTTTCTTTTGTATTTAATTCTGCTCCTATGTATGCGACAGACTGACAGGGCAACAAAGCAGATTTTTCGAAATTTACTGTAATGCCTAGTTGAGTGCATGATGTGATTGTATAATCTCATGCTTGTAAGAGTTGATGCCTGGTGGTAGTAGTCAGGAGCCAGTCGTCTAGATAGGGAAACACCCGGAATCCTTGACACCTCAGGTGAGCCGTGACTACTGCCATACACTTGGTGAACACCGTGGGGGCTGAGGTGAGACCAAAGGGCAGAGCTCTGAACTGGTAATGACTGGCCCCTACCCGGAAGCGAAGAAATCTCCTGGAGTGTCTGTCCATCTTGATATGGTAGTACGCGTCCTGAAGATCTATCAAGCACATCCAATTGTCTTGACCCAGAAAATGGAAAATGGATTGCAGTGTCACCATCCGGAACTTTTCTTTTTGTACAGATTTGTTCAATCTGCTGAGATCCAGTATTGGTGTCCAGTCCCCTGTCTTTTTTGGTACTAAAAAGAATCTTGAGTAATTTCCAGATCCTAGTTGGTCTGTGGGGACTTCTTGAATAGCTCTTTTTTCTAGCAGTCTTGAAACGTCTGTGACTGCTTGATCCCTTAGATTGGGTGGGACATCTGGGATGGACTTTTTTGATTCTATAGGGGATTGATGGAAGGGAATTTTGTAACCTCCAGATATAATGGATAGTACCCATCTGTCTCTTGTTATATTTTGCCAGGCTTTTGGGTACAGCAAAAGTCTTCCCCCAACTGCCTCCAGAGGTGAGCAGTCGGGTAACCCTTCAGGGATGCTGAAAGGGCTTGGCAGAGAAGGTTTCTCTGTCACCCTGGTTTTGCAGTCCCCCTCTGCCACGAGGGTGGCGTGTGTTATTATTGTTTCCCCCTCTGCCCCTGGGGGAAAAATCACTGCATGTGTCAGGCAAGGGTCCCTGGGATTTTCTGAACCACATCTTTCCACTCTTCTGACCCTTGGGATAAGGTCTGGAAGGGGGTGGAAAAATGGACTCCCACGGCAGAGAGAGTCTTGCCTTCCTGCTCACACCTTGTCAACATGTCTTTCACCTGAGGCCCAAAGAGAAAGGAGCCATCAAAGGGAGTATTGGTGAAGGATGCTCAAAAGGGTTCCGCAAACTGACACAGCCGCATCCAAGCATGTCTCCTGAGAGTCACACCTGTCCCTGCGGCTCTGCTTGCTCCATTGGCTGCATAGGAAAACAGCCTCATGGAGGAGTTGACTATGGAATTAAGAGTCGTAAGCTGAGAAGCTAATTTGGCTGATACTCCCTCAGCTGTAGGATCTTGAAGGGTATCTCCAAGCTCTTTCAGGAGATCCCTTTGAAGACGTGTAAAATGGCATAGATAGCTCAGGGACCTCATTGAAAAGATCGCTGAAGCAAACATTCGCTTTCCATATCTGTCCATCATCCGAGACTCTTTGTTTGGAGGATGAACAGATGAAGAGGTTTCTGCTAACTCTTTCTTGGTGGATGCTGCTACCACCATGGCATAAACGGGCACACCTTTGGAGAGGAATTGTTTGTCCTGGGGGGCTGTTATAAATTTGTCTGGTCTCCCTGGAGTAGGTTCCACAGAATCTGGAGCTGACCAAGCCTTTCAAGCCACTACAGTCATGAGTGGATCAAATGGAGGAGATACCCAGGAGGTGGAAAGTTGGGAACCAAATGCGTCCAGGTATACAGACTCATCCTCGGCAGGGGCTAGGGAAGTCCAGTCCCCCCTCTGTCTAAGCATTTCAAGGATGTCTGAAAAGGAAACATCTTCAGAGGGGGACCTTGGGGACCCTTCCGATTCATCCATGTCTGTATCTGAGGTGACAGACTCAGGGGAGTCTATGTGCTTCCTCTTGCACTTCTTCTTCTGGAGAGGCTCTTTCCAGTGATCAGGGGAGGCTTCGGAAGAACAGGGATCAACCAATGGGGTGTCCTGGGGCATAAGTTCCCTACGCTTGGGGTCTGGAGGAGGAGTAGAGGTTGGCACAGACACCACAAGAGGCAGAGCCGATGGAGCTGGCAGTAGAGCTGTTTCGGGGGACTGTACACTCCGCATGAACTCAAGGGCATCCTGACCTCTAGGCAGAGAAAACTCTGGCTCCGAAGAGACAGGAGTCCTTCTCCGTGTCGAGGGTGACTGCTCTGAGGCCGATATTGGAGCCGAGCTCACTTGCGCCGAAGCTCCAAGGGGGAGAACGGGGTCGGATGCCACTCCCCCCCCTTGGAGCCGATGAGAAAGCCCCGGCACCCAGATTCCTCGATAGAAGGTACAGTCGAGGTAATCGTAGCCGACGTCGGAACCGAAGGAGAGATGATGATCGGCGCCGACGGTTCTACTACCTGCAGATCCATGGTCTCCAGCTCCGAGCTAAATGTAGTCAGAGGAGGAATGGAAATAGAGGCGGTTGGAGCTGATACCTGCTGAGGTGGGCTGGACAGTAATTTTGCCAGGGCCTGTGACTTAAGCAACCTACTTACTACTTTCTCCACATCATGATCCGATAATCTAGAGGATTGAGAAGAGTGGGAAGAATGATGGCTATGTTCGCTCTGTAACAAGGGTGACTGAGGTGCCGAGTGGATCGGCTCCAAGGATGGAGGCCTCAGTCTCTTATGGCTCAGAGACAGCTCCGAAATAGCAGATGGAGCCGACGGAGGAGTTGCCTTGTCGGTGCCAGCCGGCACCGACATAATTGGTTGGTCAAGTAAAGGAGTCGGCTCCAAAGCTGGAGCCAACGGCTTGACAGACTTAGGGGATTTCGCTGTCTGAGTACTTTTAGCTGGAGAATCCTGAGGCTTCAATAATCCCCGAAGGATTAATTAGTTTTTACACTCCTGCAGGACCCTTGGACTAAAAGCGTGACAAATAGAACAGGAGTCCTGCAGGTGAACAGCGCCAAAACAATATACACAACTAGTGTGCCCATCTGTCAGAGACATTTTCTGACAGCATGAGTCACACTTTTTGAAGCCAGATACCTTGGTATCTTTAGACATTTTCCCAACAACAACAAACTAAAGAACCACAATAACAATAAGAAAAAAAGTTATAATAATTATTACAACTTAAACGGCTAACCTAATTGGGGGGGGGACTCTCTAAGTTAAAACGAGTTCAAGGCAAAAGAGGACTGCGGAAAGGAGCAACGGCCAACAAAGCACACACACACACACAATATAAGGCGATAAAGGGTATAAGTACTAAGAGACTAAGAACACTTTTACAATTAAACTTTTACAATAACAGCAAAAATATGTAATACAAAACAATACTAAGCCTGAGCCAGTAACAAAGCAACCTCGCAGGTGAAGCAGCAAACGAGATCTGGGTAGCTGACACTGGGCATTCTTGGATAGGGGGTAGCCTTGAGCCAGTAAACAGCTCTTGAGCTATAGAAGATGGCCGAGTTGGAGCCGAGGATCGGCTCTAAACCCAAACAGCAAGAACGAAGCATGTTATTTGGAGGTGGCAGGAACCCCATAGAGACACTGGGAGAACATGCAAACTCCAAACAGGCATTTTTCAGGATTGAACCTTGTACCTTGTGCATGTGAGGTAAAGACCTTAACTATTATGCCAACTGGGGAAAAGGTGGTTGATGATGATAACTCTGTAAAACATATTGGGTGAACAAATGAGCGTAACTAAGGAAATTATTTTTTGAGCTAGGATACAGGATCTGAATTGCCTAGACATAGTAACGCCTTGTTAAATTTAATTTTGGTGAATGCCACACAAAGCAATTACTAGAAAAAGTAAATCAGTCTAAACAAAATGTATTTGAAGTAGTGAATTTTGTAACTGAGATAAATGAGCTGGAAGTGGGATCTTTAGAGAAACGTAGGAGCAAATTATAGAGAAAAAAATGGAAATTGAGGTGCAATTCATGCATAATAATGTCTTGGAGGAGAGTGAGGTTTAATAGAAGGCAGGAATTGATCAATTTATGTAATGTTGGATTGATAATAATGGTATAAAATAATATATGTGATGCGTAATGCTTGTAACTGAAGACATTAACATGGTTTGTTTTCTTTTATATAAATGTATGTTTGCCTATATCTTAAGCAATAATTCAATAAAGGAATGGAAAATAAAATAAGTAAATAAAATTAAAAATAACAGTAACAGTAAAAACACTTTAAACTATTCAGCCAGCCATTGAAGTAAAATAAATACAATTTTGTCAAAGAAAAAAAATGGTTTTCAACTAATTTTCAACTGTCAGCGAAAACGTGCACTCCTATTTAAAAGTGCAGTCAAATCTTGTGACAGTCCATTAAGATACAAACTCCAAGGTTAAAAATAACTCTCCTCAACAGAAAAGTACAATAAAACATTTTCTTTAATATGGAAGGTTTTTCCCAAAAAGGAAGTTATCTGCCTAACAAAGGAACAGCATAAGCCAACTTTCGATCCTCGTAAGCTTGCAGAGGAGCATGCTCTTCAAGGGCAGGAAAGTTCTGAAGGGCATAACACCCAAACCAGTCTTTTTAGATAGCTCAGCTCAAGATGACTGATAGTTTGGGTGTGTGGAAGAATGCTATGAAGCTTTGGAAGATGACTGGCTGTTATTTCACTGTTATATCCTTGGCAGGATATAACCCATAAAGCTAAGGCTGTTGCAGCAGTGATCAGTATGATGAAAATTTAATGAACAATGAGTTAGTGTTAAATCAATTACTATCACAGCCTCCCCACCTACCCCACATACACACTCACAATCATAAGCCATGGCAATACAAGTTTTGCACAAATTTCATCAATTACAGTACAGTATGTGACATTTCTCCTGCATGACAGATCAGTGACTATTGAAAACCATACCTCTCAACTTCATAACTCTAGAATCCATGACAAAGCCAAAAAATTCTAGCAGTATATCCTGAGGTTCGGTCCTTGGGCCTCTCCTCTTTGGCATTTACTTCTCAGAGGTCAAAGCTAGTTTAAAGGTTTATGGCTGACCAGGTTTGAAGATGACTGCAACTTTGGTGCCCTCAGAAACTCCTCAGAGGACACTAAGGTCCTCCAAGAGGGACTAATTAGAACAAATAGCTAGGACTAAATGCCAAGAAATGCATAATCATATCCTTTGGGAAGCATGACTGCACTTGTGACTATAATGTGACTATAATGTATGCAATACACCCCTGAGAATTGATCTCATAGTTGGGGATCTTGGAACACACGTGAAAAATGAACTGCCCTTTGATCACCACATATATACTGTTGTAAGGAAGTCCTTTTTCATTGCACAGCTTATATTTAAAGGTGTTTCATTCCGGTCCAAGGATGTAATCATTCCACTGTACTCAGCATTTATTAGGCTACTTGTTCCAAATAATGTCCATTTGAGTGTGTACCTGTCCAAACACTTGTCACAGCTAAATGTCCACAATGCTTTCTAACTTAAAAAAATCAAGGGCTTAAATCATAAAGACTATGTGGATCATCTCAAAGCATTATTCCCGTTCATATAAAAATCAGGGACATTCTGCAAGAACTATGTTTTAATTTGATAAAAAATACAATAAATCACTAGTATCCACAGATGGCCACTGTACTCATCAATTACATCTACTTTCCTAACAGTGTACACTACAAATGTCCAACTCTGTTGAAAAAAATACATAAATAATAATAATGTTCACCATAATAAAGTAATTAATCATACTATACATGAACACTAGTCTTGCAAAGCTAAATTAGTAACTGTTTAAACTGAGTAAACAAAAATAGTGTCAGTTATTTTCAACAAACAGCTCTCACCCCAAATGACTGCTATAGACACTTCAGTATGCACTTCAGATGTCTGATTGCTATAAAAATGATTCTTGTGTATAGTATTTCAGCTTTGTCCACACAAAACAGTAACCTCACATTAATGCATTTCAGTTTGCTTCACACAAAGCAGATTAATCCTGCAAAGGCAGAATAATGAGCAAACAGCCACATTTAGCCATGGGGTTGGGAGGGTGGCCTAACGGTTAAGGTGTTTGCCTTACAAACACAAGGTACAGAGTTTGAGTCTCACGGGATAATTGGCTAGGCTTAAAATGGCTTGCAGGGGCAGTTAGCCTAGTACTAATCTATGAACCTATGAACCTATAATTCTCCTACAGAACTTCTCCATGTCCAGCTTTGACCTCTGAGAAGTAAATGACAAAGAGGAGAGACCCAAGGACTGAACTCTAGGATATACTGCTAGAATTTTTTGGCTTTGTCTTGGAGTCTAGCTATGAAGTTGAGAGGTATGATGTTCAAAAGTCACTGATCTGACGTGCAGGAGAAATGTCACATACTATATTGTACTTGCTGAAATTTGTGCAAAACTTGTATTGCTATGGCTTATAATTGTGGGTGTGTCTGTTGGGGGGAGGCTGTGGTTGCGATTAATTTAACACTAGCAAGTTGTCCATTAAATTTTTATGCAGTACTCCTATTCACTTAAAACATTAATAGAAAGTACACTTGTATAAAAACATACCATAACAATAGATGTTCAAATAGATCACTAGTGCAGCATTGCTGACAATTGGAAAGTATCCTGCCCAGGATACTGTACATCTGGCCAGTCTACAAAACCTTAGGTGGCTTTTTCTTGTGATGCACATTTGACCTATAACCTATGCATAAGATTACATGCTGGTACTTAAAGGATGTATGGGCATGAAGATATTCAGTTTTTCTTGCCCCAGTAAAATATTTGTGTGATGTCAGTATTCTAGAAAAAGGTCTCAGATATAGAGAAATAATAAAAGTGATGGGGAAAGTAAGAGTTCACCTTAGCCAAAGGAAGAAAAGTAAGAAACATGGGTGAATGATGGAGGATGTATATACTGCAATATTGAGCTAACTGAAGATAAAGAAGTTATGTACCTACCATAACGTTCCATGTTAGTTGTCTTCTTCTCGCCTTCTTTCTTGCTGGTTGGGTTCGGAGCCGATCCTCGGCTCCGACTTGGCTATCTTCAAAAGCTCGAAAGCTGCATACTGGCTCGAGGCCACCCCATATCCCATGATGCCTGGCGCTAGATACCCAGATCTCGTTTGGTAAGTCTAACTGTAGACATAATAAGGAAAGGATTCTATCATGGAATATATAAAACCTCCAGAGAGGTTACTAGACAGAAAGGAATAGCCAGAGAAAACTCAGCCAGTGAAAAACCACAAGGAACTCTTCTTGGTCTACAAGGATAGGGGGATGGAGGGCGGGACGCATGAAAGAAGGCGAGAAGAAGACAACTAATATGGAACGTTATGGTAGGTACATAACTTCTTTGTGTTGAGTTGTCTATCTCGCCTTCATTCTTGCTGGTTGGGCCAGCATCCCTAGCACCTAAAATCCTGGGTGGCTCATCGGAACAAACTCTTCAGAACAGTGGAACCAAAATCTGCTCTGTTTCTGGAAACCACATTCAACTTATAATGCGAAATGAAAGTATGTGGGTTGGCCCACGTAGCCGCAGCACAAATAGATTCCATGGGCAACCTAGCCTGAAAGGCCACAGAAGTGGCTAAAGCTCTGGTGGAGTGACCTTTTGGTTTAACAGGTAATTCTTTATTCCTCAGTTGATAGATAAATGTGATGATAGAAGTCAACCACCTGGACAAGGGTACGTTTGAGACTGGAAGACCTTGTTTACCCTCAGCATAAGAGAGGAAAAGTTGGTCCGATTTCCTGATATCTTTAGTTCTACGCAAATAAAAGTGTAGTTGCCTGTGAACATCTAACTCATGCAATTTATATTCCGCCCTGTTGGAGTGGTTGGGAAAAAACACAGGGAGGTCTATGGACTGATTCAAATTATTTCTGAAGAGACCTTAGGAAGGAAGGAAGGATTAGTCCTGAGAGCAACCCTATCATTGTGGAACACTAGGTACGGAGGACAGGTACAAAGAACCTACAGTTCTGAAACTCTCCTGGCTGAAGTAATGGCTACCAGAAAGAGAGTTTTCCAAGATAAAAAGTTCAAGGAACAAGATGCTGCAGGTTCAAAGGGAGGCAATATTAGAGAAGCTAAAATCAAATTTAGATCCCACGGAGGTGGAGGATCTCTCACTGGAGGCCTGAGCAGAGTGGTCCCTTTGAGAAAGGCTCTACATAGCTTATGCGACATGATACTATTTCCCAACAGGCCAATGTGAAAATTTGAAATTGCAGCTAACTGAACTCTAATTGTAGCGGAAGCGGACCCAGAATGAAAGAGTTCCGCAAGAAATTCCAAAATGTGGTTTATAGGGGCTGAAAAGGGATCTATACTCTTAGTCTCTGCCCAGGAAGAAAAACATTTCCACTTACTAGCGTAAGTTTTTCTAGTGGTAGACTTGTGCAATGATAAAATCATTTCGCGTACAGAGGGGGAGATATCTGGAAGCCTGGCTAAGGTTGGAAGTGGAGCAGCCAAGCAGTGAGCTGGAGAGATTGCAGGGATTTGTGCAGCCTGCCCGATTGATGGATCAGAAGGTCTGGAACTAGGTCCAGAGTCCAAGGCTGCTCGAGAAGATGATGATGCAGGAACGGGAACCATATTTGTCGAGGCCAGTAAGGAGCAATGAGGATAATTTTGCAGCCCAATACGGTAGCTTTCTGTATCAGTTTCGGAATAAGGGGAAATGGAGGGAATACATAAAGAAGTCCCTGAGGCCAATCGTGGACTAGAGCATCTCTGGGGGAATGTCCGGGAAGTGGAAGGAGAGAGAAGAAATTGTTGCACTTGCTGTTGAAGGGGGTGGCAAAAAGGTCGCAGCAAGGCTGGCCCCATTTGCAGAAGATTTGGTCTGCAACTACTTGATTCAGAGACCACTCATGAGGCATGAGAATTGCTCTGCTCAGCCTGTCTGCTATGACGTTGGACTTCCCAGGGATGTGTGTTGCGATCAGAAACCGCTGGGAAGAGATCGCCCACTGCCAGAGTCTGAGTGCTTCTCGACATAGGGGGTAGGACTTGATTCCGCCCTGCTTGTTGATGTACCACACTACTGACATATTGTCCGTTTGAATTGCAATGGTCCCGATAGGAAGAGAGTCCTGAAGAGCTTGCAACGCTAAAAGCAAGGCCCTCATCTCCAAGACGTTTATATGCAGGTGGTACTTGTAAGGTTACCAGGTGCCTTGGACTGTCGTGGCCTGATAATACCCCCCCACCCGATCAGGAAAGCCTTCCGAGCCACCACAGACATCAGTGGGTAAACCGTAGCAACTGGGGGGGGGGTACAAATGGTCTGCCTAGGGGCACTGATGTGGAGACCATTCACCATGCAAGGTGCTTTTTGCATGCTTCTGTGATCATAATCATGTGAGACATGGGAAGCTGCTGGAAGGACCATTGGGTGAAAAGCAGCCACTGGCGAATCCTCATGTGAAAACGAGCTAGAGGAACAAGTATGATCGCTGCTGCCATGAGACCCAGAGTTTGGAGGACGGACCTGGTTTGAATTCTTTTGCATGCTAATAAGACCTGTACATGTTGACAAATCACTAATACCCTGTCTGGTGGAAGGCTCGCTGACATGTCTTTTGTATTTAAATTTGTGCCTATGAAGGTGATAGATTGACAGGGTGACAATGCAGACTTTTTGAAATTTATTGAGATACCTAGTCTGGAGCAAGTCTCGATACTGTAGTCTCTGGCTCGCAGAAGGTGATGCCTGGTGGTAGCAGTAAGGAGCCAGTCGTCTAGATATGGAAACACCTGGAATCCTTGCCGTCTCAGGTGAGCGGTAACTACTGCCATACATTTGGTGAACACCCTGGGGGCTGTGGTGAGACCAAAGGGCAGAGCTCTGAACTGGTAATGGCCGGCTCCCAGCCGGAAGCAAAGGAATCTTCTGGAGCGTCTGTCCATTTTGACATGGTAGTATGCATCCTGAAGATCTATAGAGTACATCCAATTGTCCTGACCCAGAAAGGGTATAATGGACTGTAGCGTGACCATCCGAAACTTCGTTCTTTGTACAGACCTGTTCAGTCTGCTGAGATCCAGAATGGGTCTCCAGTCCCCTGTCTTTTTTGGTACCAAAAAGAACCTTGAGTAAATTCCGGATCCTTGCTGGTCTGCTGGGACTTGCTGGATGGCCCTTTTTCTTAGCAGTTCTGAAATTTCTTGTACTGCTTGATCCCTTAGATTGGGTGGAACATCTGGAAGGGACTTGTTTAACACTATGGGAGTGCGAACAAAGGGTATTCTGTAGCCTCTGGATATAACCGACTGTACCCATTTGTCTTGTGTTATGTCTTGCCAGGCTCTTGGGTACAGCGATAATCTTCCCCCAACTGCCTCCAGAGGTGGGCAGTTGGGCAACCCTTCAGGGATGCTGGAAGGGCTTCTCAGAGAAGGATTCTCTACTGCCCTGGTTTTGCGGACCCCCTCTGGCACGAGGGCGGCGTCTATTATTGTTCCCTCCTCTGCCCCTGGATGGGAACTCACCATGTGTGTCCGGCAAGGCTCCCTGGGATTTCCAGAACCACATCTTTCCACTCTTCTGACCCTTGGGATATGGTCTGGAAGGAGTGGAAAAACAGACTCCCACTGCACAGAGAGTCTTGCCTTCCTGCTCACACCTGGTAAGGGTGTCCTTCACCTGTGATCCAAAAAGAGAGGAA
This sequence comes from Protopterus annectens, assembly GCF_019279795.1. Lineage (NCBI taxonomy): Eukaryota > Metazoa > Chordata > Ceratodontiformes > Protopteridae > Protopterus > Protopterus annectens. The sequence continues at coordinate 80,495,883 of NC_056748.1, read as the reverse complement.
CCATCAAAAGGGGTGTTGGTGGCTCCTCTGAAGGGTTCCGCAAAGTTACATAGCCGCATCCAAGCGTGTCTCCTTAGAGCAACACCTGTGCCCACGGCTCTACTTGCACCATCAGCTGCATAAGAAATGAGCCTCATGGAGGAGTTCACCACTGAATTAAGAGTCGCCAGCTGGGAGGTTGCCTTAGCCCGGGCCCCCTCAGCTGATGGATCTTGGAGGGTATCTCCAAGCTCTTTAAGGAGATCCCTTTGAAGGTGGGTAAAGTGGCACAAATAATTCAGAAACCTCATAGAAATGGTCGCTGAAGAGAACATCTGCTTCCCATATCTGCCCATTGTCCTGGACTCCTTGTTAGGGGGATGGACAGATGAAGACATTTCAGCCAACGCCTTCTTTGTGGCCGCTGCTACCACCATGGCATCAACAGGGACACCTTTGGTCAAAAACTGTTTATCTTGTGGTGCAGTTATGAATTTAGTGGGTCTTCTGGGGGTCGGTTCCACTGTGTCTGGAGCTGACCATGCCTTCCGAGCCACCACAGACATCAGTGGGTCGAAAGGCGGAGACACCCAGGAGGTAGAAGGTCGGGATCCAAATGCATCCAGGAATACCGACTCATCCTCGGAGGGGCTTAGCATAGTCCAGTTCCCCCTCTGCCTAAGCATCTCAAGGATGTCTGAGAAAGAGACATCTTCAGAGGGGGATCTCAGGGACACTTCCGAATCCTCTAAGTCGGTATCTGATGTGACAGACTCAGGGGAGTCAACATGCTTCCTCTTGCATTTCCTCTTATGCGGTGGCTCCTCTGAATGATCAGGGGAGGCCTCAGAAGAGGAAGATACCCCCAAGGGGCTGCCCCGGAGTGTTGGTTCCCCACGCTTGGGGTCTGGAGGAGGGGCAGAGACAGACGCAGGCACCATAGTGGGGGGAGCCGATGGGGATGATTGTGGGGCTGACTCAGGGGCCAGCACACTCCTCATAACCTTGAAGGTGTCCCTGCTCGGATGCCGAGAAGGCTCCGGCTCCGAAGAGACCGGAATCCCTCTCCACACCGAGGGGGACAGCTCCAAAGCTGATGTAGGAGCCGAGCTCACCTGCGCCGAAGCTCCGAGGGGGAGAACGGGGTTGGACAAGTGTCTGATGCAACTCGCCCCCCTCGGAGCTGAAGAGGGAGTCTCGGTGCCCAGACCCTTCCAAGGACGGTACCAAGGAAGTGATCGGAGCTGACGACGAAACCGAAGGAGAAGGCATCGGTACCGACGGTTCCACGACTCGAACCCCAATGAACTCCGGCTCCGAGCTCAAGGGAGGAGTCGGAGGAGGAATAACTGCAGACATGGATGGAGCCGACACCTGATGAGGGGGGCTGGACAACATTTTTGCTAGGGCCTGTGATTTTAACAGCCTACTGACCACTCTCGCCATGTCATGATCTGATAGTCTTGAGGACCGAGAAGAGTGGGACAGATGACTGTGCTCCGACTGAAGCAGAGGAGACCTCGGAGTCGAGCGTATCGACTCCAGGGAGGGAGACCTAGATCTCTTTCGACTCCCCGACGGCTCCGAAGGGAGAGTCAGAACCAACTGGGAGACAGGTAAATCGGTTCCGTCTGGAACCGAGATGAAGGAACAGCTTCACCCATCGACGGCTCCGAATTGGGAGCCGAAGATTTAGGTGACTTAGAGGCCTTCACGGGCTGAGCCTTAGCCGGTGAATCCTGCTTAATTAAACCCCATAGGATAAACTTATTTTTAACTTCCTGCAGGACTCTTGGGCTGAAGGCATGGCAAACTGAACAAGAGTCCTGCAGGTCCACAGCGCCCAGACAACAGACACAAGAAGTGTGACCATCTGTCAGAGACATCTTCTGACAGCATGAGTCACACTTCTTGAATCCGGACACCTTGGTATCCTTGGACATCCCTGAAAAAAAATTAGAATACCAAGGAGAATACACAAAAAACTAGGATATAACAACTACCACACACACTAAAGTTAAGACACCCAAAACACAGCCAAGAATACTCACAATATTCTACTTACAAGCTAAATAAAACTAACTAGGTAAAAGCTAAAAAGTTTTTTTTTTTTATAGAGAAAAGGAAAAGGGTTAGCCTCTAATTTAAATGGCTACCTATGAGAAGAAAGTGAAGGGGGAGGGGAAAACTCTCTAACTAAAATGAGTTTTCTGAAGGGATAGGGGAAGGATCAAGAAAGTATTACAGATACAACAAGTATATATATAGGTTAACTACCATAAACAATCTACACTAAGAAGCCTAATAATTTTTCAGATAAAATAATGAAAATATACGACCTGAGCCAGTAAGACAACCTCGCAGCAGAAGCGGCAAATGAGATCTGGGTATCTAGCACCAGGCATCATGAGATATGGGGTGGCCTCGAGCCAGTATGCAGGTTTCGAGCTTTTGAAGTTGGCTGAGTCAGAGCCGAGGATCGTCTCCGAACCCAACCAGCAAGAACGAAGGCGAGATAGACAACTTAACATCTACTCTTATGGTACTTTCTTACACAACTGTACTATGTTCTTCATTATATCACTGCTGCAGTATTGCTGACAATTGGGCCAATTATGCAAAAGGAAATGTCAGGAGAACTGCTCCATATCCAACTTACCATTAACAAAACCCATATCACATCATAGCTAACAATACGACCACCTCTGTGATCCCATTGACCCATACTTCCTACCTATTTTGGAAGCCCTACATATTCAACCAAATAATATTCTCTTATGGGACTTCAACTACTCCTATATCAACTGAGAAACGTATACATTCCCAAACATGTATGCTCAGAGGTGAATACAAACTCATTGTGCCAGCTAAGTCCACACCCATATTTCTTCTTATTATTATTATTTTGGCTTTTTCCATTAGGGGTCACCACAGCAGATCATCTGTTTCCATTTCTTACTGTCCTCTACATCTTGGTCTGTCACAAAACCACCTGCATGTCCTGTCTCACCACATCCATAAACCTTATTGTAGGCCTTCCTCTTTTCCTCTTACCTGGCAACTCCATCTTTAGCATCCTTTTCTCAATATACTCAGCGTCCCTCCTCAGCACATGTCCAAACCAACACAATCTCACCTCTCTGGCTTTGTCTCAAAACCATTCAACCTGAGGTGACCCTCTAATATACTGATTACAAATCCTGTCCATACTCGTCACGCCCAATGCAAATATTAACATCTTTAACTCTGCTACCTCCATCTCTGACTCCTACCTTTTTGTCAATGCCACCGTCTCCAACCAGTATAACATATTTGGTCTCACTACCCTCTTGTAGACCTTCCCTTTCAATCATACTGGTACCCGTCTGTCACAAATCACACATGACACTCTTCTCCACCCACTCCACCCTGCCTGTACTCTATTCTTCACCTCTCTTCCACATTCACTACTACTCTGAACTGTTGATCCCAAACATTTAAACGTATCCACCTTCGCCAAGCCTATTCCCTGCATCACCAATCCTCTATCCTTCCTCTCATTCACACACATATATTCTGTCTTAGTCCTGCTGACCTCCATTCTTGTCCTCTCTAGAGCATATCTCCATCTCTCCAGGGTCTCCTCAACCTGTTCCCTACTCTCACTACAGATCACAATGCCATCCGCAAACATCATAGTCCATGGGGACTCCTGTCTGATCTTGTCTGTCAACCTGTCCATCACCATTGCAAATAAAGGGCTCAGAGCTGATCCTTGATGTAATCCCACCTCCACCTTAAATGCATCTGTCACTCTTACCACAGACCTCACCACTGTCACACTACCCTCGTACATATTCTGTACCACTCTTACATACTTCTCTGATACTCCCAACTTCCTCATACAATACTACAACTCCTCTCTAGGCACCCTGTCATAGGCTTTCTCTAAGTCCACAAAGACACAATGCAACTCTTTCTGACCTTCTCTATACTTCTCCATCAACACTCTCAGAGCAAACGTCACATCTGTAGTGCTCTTTCACTAATCATCACCTCTCGTCTTAACCTAGCTTCTACTACTATTTCCATAACTTCATGCTGTGACTGATCAATTTTATCCCGCTGTAGTTACTACAGCTCTGCACGTCACTCTTATTCTTAAAAATTGGTACCAAAACACTTCTTTTCCATTCCTCAGGCATCCTCTCACTTTCCAAGATTTCATTAAACAATCTGGTTAAAAACTCCACAGCCATCTCTCCTAAACACCTCCATGCTTCCACAGGTATAGGACCAACAGCCTTTCCATTCTTCATCCTCTACATAGCTGTCCTTACTTCCTCCTTGCTAATCCATTGCACTTCCTGGTTCACTATCCCCACATCATCCAACCTTCTCTCTCTGTCATTCTCTTTATTCATCAGTCCCTCAAAGTATTCTTTCCATCTGCTCATCACACTCTCCTCACTTGTGAGTACTTTTCCTGCATTATCCTTTATCACTCTTACCTGCTACACATCTTTCCCAGCTCAGTCCCTCTCGCTAGCTGATTGGTACAGGTCGTTTTCTTCCTCCTTTGTGTCCAACCTTTCATACAACTGTCCATACGCCTTATCCTTAGCCTTCACCACCTCTCTCTTCACCATACAACCTCATCTCCTTATACTGCTGTCTAACTTTCTTCATCTCTCTAACAATCCCACTTCTTCGCCAACTTCTTCCTTTGTATACTCTCCTGTACTTCCTTGTTCCACCACCAAGTCTCCTTGTCCTCCTTCCTCTATCCAGATGTCAAACCAAGCACCTTTCTAGCTGTCCCTCTTACGAGCTCTGCTGTAGTTACCCAGCTATTTGGTAACTCTTCACTGCCACCCAGTGCCTGTCTTAACTCAGGGAGACAAAATCATTGAGTTGGTGCTCACAAACATGGGACAACTCTGTTCCCTACCAATTGTAAATACAACCAAGTCAAATAGGGCCATAAATCAGTCATATTCACATTAAGACTAAAGCCAGATGTATCCTCCAATAAGTCAATATTCAGTCATTATGCTAAAGCTAATATATTAAAATTGAGTGACAACCTGGCAAAATTCAATATCACCTTCCACCTGGATGACCCTCCCCTACAACGGCAAAATTCTTCACTGCTAAATTCTATGCACATGTAAATAGCTGTGGAGAAGAATCTGTCACCCTACAAAATAAATATAATACTAAATATAAAAATAAATTCCTATGGTAGAACTCAACTATAAACAGGCTCTACAATAAAAGGAAAAAGCTCATTGCATGTTAAAAATAAGTTATGTACTTACCATAACGTTCCATGTGAGTTCTTCATCTCACCTTCATTCTTTACTGATGGCTTCGGAGCTGATCCCTCAGCTCTGAGTCAGCCAATTGCAAAGCTCAAGGTCTTCAAATAGCTCGAGGCCAAGTCCCTACCCCATGATGCACATAGAGTTACCTCAGATCTTGTTTGCTTTGTATAATAATACCATATGTCATTCTATCACTCCCAAGAGAAGGTATAGAAGGATTGAGCAAACAGGATGGATCCAACTTCTCAGTCAACTAAAAGCCCAGGGGGGGTAGAAGGGAAGGATGTAAGAATGAAGGCGAGATGAACAACTCACGTGGAACATTATGGTAAGTACATAACTTCTTTAGGTGAAGTTGTTCTATCTCGCCGTTCATTCTTTACTGATGGGTAGCATCCCAAGCACCATCAACCTCGGGTGGCTCACGGGAGTATATTTCTCAGGACTGTGGATCCAAAGGAGGCCCTGTCCCTAGAGGCCCTGTCAACTTTGTAATGAGTGATAAAAGTATGAGGTTTTGACCAAGTGGCTGCTGCGCAAATGTTATCAATAGGAAGTCTGGCAGAAAAGGCAGAGGATGTAGAAACAGCTCTGGTTGAGTGAGCCTTAATTGTATGCTGTATGGGCATATTGGCAGCTGAATAAGCAAAGGTGATACAGTCAGATAACCATTTAGACAGAGTTGTTTTAGCCACTGGTCTGCCCTTCCTGGAGTATGAAAATGAAACAAAAAGCTGGTCTGATTTCCTGAAATCTTTTGTTCTATCCAAATAAAATCTGGGCTGTCTGTGAACATCAAGTTTGTGCAGCATGTACTCTAAATTGTTTGAATGGTTGGGGAAGAAAACTGGCAAACCAATAATTTGGTTTAGATTAGTTTCAGTGCAAACTTTGGGTAAGAAAGAGGGGTTTGTTCGAAGTGAGACTGTCAGCATGGAATATCAAATAAGGAGGCTTGATGGATAAGGCCTGAAGCTCTGACACTCTGCAGGCAGAAGTAATAGCCACTAAAAAGATGGTTTTCCATATCAAAAATTTGAGGTCACATGAGGAAGCTGGTTCAATTGATGGAAGAATTATGCGGAAAAGCATAAAATTTAGATTCCATGGAGAATAGGGAGATTTCACAGGTGGTCTAATATGAAAGGTCCCTTTGAGAAAGGCTTTGGATAATTTGTGTGACATAATATTCAATATTTCAAATCCCAGATGAAAGTTAGAAATGGCAGCAAGTTGAACATGGACTGTTGCTGCTGCAGCTCCTTTATTGAATATCATGGTTAAGAATTCTAGAATAGAGGCCATAGGGGCTTGGTAAGGATTGATATTGTTTTTAGAGGCCCATATAGAAAAAAAAATTTCATTTGCTGAGGTACAGCTTCTTTGTTGAGGATTTATGAGAGGAAAGGAGAATTTGCTTAATCTCATTGGAAAGGTTATGGAACCTGGCTATGATGGGAATTGGAGCAGCCAAGCTGTCAGCTTCAGGGACTACAGAGAGGGATGAAGTTCCCCTGACGAGTGCATCAGAAGGTCTGGAACTGGGTCCAGAATCCATGGGTCCTACAAAAGATGAAGTCGAAGGAAGGGGAATCAAATCTGGTGAAGCCAATAGGGAGCTATTAGAATGATGTTCCTTCCCAGGGCTTTGGCTTTCTGTAATACCTTGGGTATCAACGGGATTGGTGGGAATGCATAGAGAAGACCCGGGGGCCAATTGTGAATGAGTGCGTCCCTTGGGGCTTCTCCCGGAGGGGGAATCAAGGCGAAGTGGCTTCTGCATTTGGTGTTCATGTGACTGGCAAAAAGGATGCAGCAAGGCTGGCCCCACCTGCGGAAAATCCTGTCCATTATTTCCATCTTGAGGGACCACTTGTGGTCTCTGCTCAACTTGTCTGCTATCATGTTGGATTTCCCTGGGATGTGCGTTGCTAACAGAAAGTATTGGGTGGAAATAGCCCACTGCCATATTCTGAGGGCCTTGGGACAAAGTGGGTATGATCTGGTTCCTCCTTGTTTGTTCAAATACCAGACCACTGACATGTTGTCCGTCTGAATCGTGATCATACTCAGAGGAAGAGAGTCCTGGAAGTACTGCAACATGAAAAGTCCTGCTCTCATCTCTAGGACATTGATATGCAGATGTGTCTCTTGATCGGTCGATGTGCCTTGGGCTGTCTTTCCCTGAAAATGCCCCTCCCACCCTGTCAGGAAGCATCCAGGGTCACTGTGGCCGCTGGAGGGGGTAGCACAAATGGGCATCCTATCGTAACATGAAGTGAGGTCAACCACCACTGAAGATCCTTTTTGAAGGAATTTGTGATCATTATCATGTGAGACATGGGGAGCTCTTGGTAAGACCATTGAGTAAACAACAGTCATTGTAGTATCCGCATGTGCATACGACCTAGTAGTATGGCTAGAATTGCTGCTGCCATCATGTCTAACAATTTCAGAACTTCTGAAGCTGGTGCTTTGTCTTTGGATATTAGAATGCGGACATGCTGATGGAGAATAAAGACTCTTTCTACTGGAAGTCTTAGCATGGTGACAGTGGTGTCCAGTTCTGCTCTGATAAAGACGATATGTTGTGATGGCGACAAGGCAGATTTTTCTGAGTTTATTGTAATGCCCATCTGATTGCAGAGTGACAGAGTGGACTCCCTGGCCTGAATGAGTTGATGCCTGGTGGTGGCGGTAAGGAGCCAATCGTCTAGGTACAGAAACACCTGGAATCCTAAATGCCTCAGGTGAGCCGTGACCACTGCCATGCATTTGGTGAACACTCTGGGGGCTGTAGTGAGGCCAAAGGGCAGGGCTCGAAATTGGTAATGATTGGCTCCTAGCTGGAAGCACAGATGGTCCCTGGATGGCCTGGCCATTTTTATGTGGTAGTACGCATCCTGGAGATCTATCAAGGACATCCAATTGTCTTTCCCTAAGAAGAAAAGTATCAACTGAAGCACGACCATCCAGAACTTCTCTTTCTTTACAGATTTGTTCAGTCTGCTGAGGTCCAATATGGGTCTACAGTCCCCTGTCTTTTTTGGAACTAAAAAGAATCTTGAGTAAGTTCCGGATCCTGTCTGGTATGCTGGGACTGATTGGATGACTCTTTTTCTTAGCAACGTTTGGAAATCTACTGTTGCTTCTTCCCTGTAACTAGGTGGAATGTACGGGAATTTTCTTGTCAGTGGAGGGGGTGTGGCGAATGGGATGAAATATCCTATGGAAATGATACTTTGTACCCAGATGTCTTTTGTTATTTTGAGCCAGGCGTGTGGGTACAAAGATAAGCGACCCCTGACTGCCTCCACAGCAGGACAGTCGGGCCTCCTTTCAGGAGTGCTGCTAGGGCTTCCCAAAGAAGTGATCTCTGTTGCCCTGGTTTTGCGGACCCTCCTCTGTTGCGAGGGTGGCGTCTTACATTATTGCCCGCTCCTCTGCCCCTGGAGGGGGGGGTTGACCATGTGTGTCCTGAAAGGCTCCTTGGGCTTTACGGAACCACATCTGTCCTCCCTTTTGACCCTTGGGGTAGGGTCTGGTAGAGGTGGAAAAACAGACTCCGACGGCAGACAGAGTCCTTCCCTCTTGCTCACACCTGGTCAAAGTTTCCTTAACTTTGGGCCCAAAAAGGGACTAGCCATCAAAGGGAGTATTCACAAAGGATAACTTGAAGGGCTCCATGATGGGACACAAGCGCATCCAGGAGTGTCTCCTAAGAGCAACTCCCGTACCGGCTGCCCTACTCATTCCATGAGCTGTCTCTGAAATAAGACGCATGGATGAGTTCACTATGGAGTTGAAGGTAGCAAGCTGGGAGGCAACTTTGAAGCTCCTGCAGCTACTGTACCCTGAAGAGTACCTCCCAGCTCTTTAAGAAGATCTCTTTGTAGTCTAGTAAAATGGGTTAAATAGTTAAGTGAACGGAGTGCAAAGGTCGCTGAACTAAACATGCGCTTCCCATATCTATCCATGATCTGTTAGGAGGATGGATAGATGAGGAAAATTCAGACATTTCCTTTTTGGTGGCTGCTGCCACCACCATGGCATCAACTGGCACACCTTTTGACAAAAAAGTTTTATCCTGGGGGGCAGATATAAACTTATTAGCCCTCCTAGGGACAGGCTCCATAGTATCCGGAGACTCCCACTCCCTTCGTGAGACCAGCTGCATAAGCTCATCAAAGGGCGGAAACACCCAAGAGGTGGAGGGCTGAGACCCAAAAGCCTTCAGCAGAACTGACCCATCCTTAGTAGGGTTTTTGGACTGCCAGTCACCCCTCTGCCTAAGGATTTCAAGTATTTCATCAAATAAGATATTTTCAGAGGGGGACCGTGGGGATCCTTCTGACTCATCCAAGTCAGTATCAAATGTCAAACACTCCTGAGGGGAGTCTAGATGTTTCCTCTTACATACTCTCTTTCTGGGAACCTCATCAGTGGCAGCTTCTGGTGAGGTCTTGGAAGAGCAAGGACCACCCAATGGGGCTTCCTGAGGCTCTGGGTCTCTACACTTGGTCAGGAACTGTAAGGCAGAAGCAGACACAGGCGCTTTAGTGGAAGAGGAAGCCAGACCTGAGGTCGAGGATGTCTTAGGAGACATAACTCCCCTCATGGCATCGAAAGCACCTCTGCTCTGATGCGAGGGAACCGATGGATCCAAAGAAACCATCAATACCCCCGCACCAGGACAGTGGGCTCCAAGCCAGAGGTAGGAGCCGAGCTCATCCGAGCCGAAGCCCTGAGAGGCAGAGTTGGAACCGACAAGTCAGTCCGACTATCCTCCCTGGACCCGACCAGAGAGTGTCAGCTCCTAGAGTCCCCGATCGGCACCGAGGATGTCAGAGTGACTGGAGCCGAAGACACTGGAGCAGGCATCGGCTCCAAGGGTTCCACAATCAACAAGTCCAACTCCTCCAGCTCTGAAGGACCAGTATGGCTCGGAGGAGGAACAGTTTTAGCTGGTGTAACAGTCTTCGGCTCCAAAGCCATTTGGGTTGGAGCCAATAAAATTTTTACAAAGGCTGGCACCTGTAACAGCTTCTGCACCACATGATCTACATCCATATCAGAAAGGCTAATACAGGACCGAGATGAACGAACCGAAGGTGGTACTGATTGTAATAATGGACTCTTAGGAATTTCGGATACCGGTTCCAAGACTGGGGACCAGCTCCAAAAAGAAAAGACTGCCAGTTCCGAAGTCTGTGGAGCCGAAGTCGAAGATTTCTTTGATTTTTTTGCCTCAGAAGTCTTAGAAGACTTTGAGGACTTACTGGATCCATCTTGGTTACTCAGAGCTTCTTGGAAGGAGGGTTTCAACAAACCTCTGTCTATTAATTTCCTTTTTCTTTCCTGTAGGGCTCTGGAGGAGAAGGAATGGCATATGGAGCAGCTATCCTGTAAATGCAGTGCTCCTAGACAGTACACACAATTGACATGGCTGTCAGTTACAGACATCTTTTGGCCACATTTAGGGCACATTTTAAAGCCTGATTTGGGATGCTTATCTTGGTCAGCCATTATTATATCAGACAGAAAATTACTGTCAACTACAAAAAAATCTTTTAACAGTAATTATCAAACAAAAGCCCTTTAGAAATTCAGGCAAAGTCACACACACACATACACACACAGACACACACACACACACACACACACACACACACACACACACACACACACACAGACTAATAATAATCTAAATATTAAAGTGACAGAAAAAGAAGTCTGTCTAAAGCACACAATATTAAAGATAAGCCGACTATACAATGAAAAAAAGGATTGCTGCTATAAAAAACACACTAAGCCTTATCTAAGTGTTTAAATATACTCTAAACAATAATTATAACGGACAGAAAATTATTGTCCACTGCAAAAATCCTTAACAGTAATTATCAAACCAAAGCCCTTTAGAAATTTAAGGCTATTTCACACCCACACAGCAAATAACTATCTAGATATTAAATTGACTACACAGTTATCTAACTATTTTGTATAAGTTGTGACAAAGGTCACTGACTAAACACACTCTAGTAATCATCAGAAAATCTTTAAACTAGGCCTAAAACAAGAGGCCAACTAGAAATTTAAAGCACACTAAGGGAAGGGAATACAATACAGGTAAGACACCAATAAGCTAAAAGAACTTTATAAAACTATCTAAAACTACCTAAAACTACCTAAATATCAATATAAATAAGGAATATATGAATAAAAGGTTTTACTGGCCTGAGCTAATGCAGAACCTCCAATCTGTTGCAGTGGCAAACTAGATCTGAGGTACCTTTAGGTGCATCATGGGATAGGGACTTGACCTTGAGCTTTGCAATTGGCCAACTTGGAGCCAAGGGATCGGCTCCGAACCCATCAGTAAAGAATGAATGGCAAGACAGAACAACTTCAAATAATAAGTATAGCCCTCCAAATGTGACAAGAACTTGCCAGACTTAACCCTTATCCTGATCACAACTATCAGAACTAGATATGAGTTAAAAATAGCCACCCAGGCAAATGATAATCAGAAAGCCTTCTTTATCTATGTTACAGACCTCAGAAATAATATGCAACACTGCATACAGAGTAGTAAATTATATTGCATACTCTAATCCTGAAGACATACCCAATCTAAAGCAGATAAAATTAGCTCTAACGTCAACCCCCTCTTCCCCCACATTCCCAGATCACATACTAGTATCCATGCACACCCCTCAAATCTCACAGGAACAAGTTCTCAAAGCACTATCGAAGGCCAAGAACACTGCTTCTATGAAGCCTGGTAACATACCAGGATGCCTAATGGTTAGCCAGAAACAGGACATGTCAAACCCCTTACCGAGGCTCTTCATTATTAGCCTCCAATCAGAATATAACTTCTCTGGAATCCCCTTCCTCTCCATGTATAGTAAGTACATCTTTTACTCTATTCAAGCAGCAATCCATTCAGCACAGAGAAATGCAGCTGTTGTTTTTCTGAAAACTGTCTGAAATTCACATGTTAATACAAATGTACTCTAACAGAGCTTTTCTTCCTTAGTTTCCACTGAAAATGGGCTCTGACCAGTCAGACTTTCCCAGTCAACAAAGACAAACAAATAAATAAATCATCTGGATAAGTGGATGGAAGTCTGCAAGTTCACTACTGGATTGGCACCATTGTCCATTAAAGACAGGGGTAACATGTAAATGTCTGCCTGACCCTGAGTTATAAATGCACATAATACCAGGGGCTCTGGGTTAATTTTACTAAAAATACTAAGACTAGAAACTTATTGGGAATGCAGGGCTAGATTTCTGAACATCCACATGCATTATTAGCCTAGTAAGGTCCTATGAACCTATGACTGAGTGGAGGTTTGAGGCATAGAACTGTGGCCCAGTATCCCTTGCAGAACAGATATGGTAAAACCATGTCTGGCTCTTGAGAAAGCATCACTCTTATGTGAATGGATGACCAAGTGACCACGTCTAGAATGGATCCTGAAAGCAAATCCTTGATAAAACTCCAGAAATGGCAACTGCTTTAATAGAATGAGCTTTGACCTGACCTCAGACATTTTGCATGGAAAGAATAGAAAAAAGGAAATGGCAAGATAAATCTGCCTCGAAATTTTATGTTTAGAGATTGGGAAGCCCATCTAGCAAAGGAAACAAACTATTGGTTAGATTTCAGATGGACTTTATTTTGTCCACATACAGCCTTAATTGCATGTGAACATCTGGTAAATGAAAAATAATTTCCTCCATATTTGGAGAGCTAGAAAAAATGTAGGAAGAAGAATAGACAGATTTAAAGATATTACAGTGACCACCTTAGGCATAAGAGGGATTAGTCCTAAGAGTAACCATGTCCTTATGAAAAACCAACATAGATGGAGAGCACATAAAAGCTAGTACCTCTGTTACCCTTCTAACAGTTGCTAATGCCACTAATTGGTCTGTCTTTCAGATACAGAACTTTAAAGATGTGAAAGAGGCTAGTTCAAAAGTTGGAAATGTTATTTTTTACAGGAAATAATTCAGGTCCCAAAGAGGAGGTATGGATTTTCTTGGAGGCCTGATATGAAGGACACCTTTTAATGACCTCATAATGTGAACAAAATACAGTTGTGTGGATAAACTTACCATAACAGTAGATGTTTGAATGATCAATGCTGCAATAGCCCAAGCTGCATGGATTATATCCTGCATAGGATATAACAGATGGCCAGCTCCCAAAGCTTCAGGGCACCTTCCACTCACCCATATCTTTAGTCAGCTTGAGTTGAACTGACTACAAATATAGGTTTCATTGCCAAGCCCTTTAGAGATTTCCTACTGCCAAGAAGAGAGATACTCTGCAGTCTTTTGAGGAACGACTGTCGGCTAACACTGTTTCACTTCTGGGCAGATAAGTTCCCTCCTCTGAAAAAAAAAAACTTCCATGTTGCTTTTAAACTTGTTTAATCAAAACTTTTGTGTGAAACAAGTACTTTTAAGCTAGGAAAAAGTGTTTTCATTGACTGTCTTGTGATTCTTGTACTTTTAAATAGGATCACCTTTTTTACTTTTGCAGTAAAAAGTTGTTAAAATGTATTTAAAACTGCTTTTTCTGTGGATAAGTTTTGCTTATTTTACTTTTTGGGACTGAGAAAAGTGTTTAAAGTGCTTTTTACTGTCTGTTTTTTTTGGAGGGGGGGGTTACTTTTTTATCTTCTTTCCTGTTTTACCGACTATAGTTGTTATGCTTCCTTGGGAAACAAGCAGCATTTTTAGCTTGAGCATAGAACAAACAAATATATTTTTATATTATATCCACTAACTCATTAAACAAACCCAGTCTCACAAATAAAGCCAGATACCTTTCTGTTCTTAAAGAAACAAAGATAAATTAACAAAAGCACTACTCATTTAAAGAAACATCACTCTACTTACAACAAGCTCTGTATAACACTATTAAAGACATTATTTTATAATCAGCTCTTTATAACACTGCTATAGCTATTACTTATACAAATTGTTATACATTTTTGGGTTACTTGCACTCTTCCAAATTGTGAGAACTACCACAATATGCTACAATGACATATTATGGATGTGTTTGTGCCCTATTTACTGAGTAGCACTGTAGCAATACCATTGCTGGCTAACTGAAGAGATAAGATATCTGGCAGCAACTGTGATTTATTTACTGACAGGAAAAAATATGGAGCAACTTAGAGACAGCCATCCTCTCCTTCACTTAAGGGAGTCAGAATATTTTTTTGCTACATGTGGCTACTTGCAGAATCCAGGCAACAGGATGTCAGTCATGTTTAGAACAGGGAAGGTACAGTGAGTGTCTGCCAGTTAATGCATTGTAAATGAAAACAAAATGTAGAAAGACAAATACTGAATAGTACACATCACTGAAAAAATAAATGTTTAAAATTAACAGGGAAAAATAACAAGAACTATGTTTTCTGTTAGGGTAAGGGATAGGGTTAATATTAGCATTATGTTAAGGGCTGGAGTTAAGTAAGGTTAGTGCTAGGATTAGGTTTAGGGTTAGTTTACCTAAGTAAGCCCACTGCAGGGGGGCTTTACTCACCTTATATACACTAACCTTAATCCTTGTCCTTACCCTAATCCTAACCCCATGCCTAACAATAATACTAATCCTAACAGTACTCATAAAATAATACTACACTTAGCCATAACCCTAATTGTACCCCTCACCCCAAGTATGCATACTCACACAGGCAATATAGAAATTCAGTATTTCCCCTGTCATTCTGACATTCTGGCATGCTCACAGTTGTTCTGCATTCAACATTCTGAATTCTAACATTCAAACTTCAGTTTTGTAATTGGAATCTTGGTACAGCAGGGTCATTTGTGTGAGCAGTAGGATGCCTCTGCAATACCTGATGAAGTCACTGCCCATCTGAGTCCTATGAGGGGGAATAAAAAGGAAACAGCATTCCACGAAGCAAGGAACATTTCAAGACAAATTTGCACTAGAAGTATCACTATAACAGATCCAAGCCAGTTTCCAAAAAATGAATACATATGTTTGGATATCACAACTATAAACACACTATTTAATATGCCACATCCTGATAGTCTAAACTGGGTAACCTGGTAACAGCTTAATGGCAGAAGGGCAGGTCAGTAAACAGCTCATGCTCACTGAAACCAATGACTCATAGCAAACAATAACAAGGGTGTGGGCTCTATAACATAGAGGAATGAAGTCCTGATTATGACCCTGATTACCTGGGTTCACTTAATGGCCTAGGAATTGGAGGATCCAATTGGGAATGAGACATGAATGATGAACAGTATCTGCTCACCTCTCTCAGGAAAGAATGCTGAGACATGCCTGATGTCACTGTCCCCAGTGTTGGTAAGCCAGTTAGGTAAGCAGAACAACTGAGGAATGCTTCTCCAAAGACATGGGAATGACTCCATCGCTACATCTATGTATGCATCCACCGAGAAGCACTACCCAGTGCATGTGGTTGGAATTAGGGCATAATTTATTTATTTATTTATTTGTTTATTTATTTATTTATTTATTTAAGTTTGATGACCAAGGAAGTCCACTGGGCCATAAAGAACCCGTTTTCAGTGGAGGCCCGGGGAGAAAAGCTCCAAATATTGCAAGCTACCTATTACATGTTACAAAGGAATAACAAAGATTTGTACAGAACAATTAAAACAGTTACAGAAATACAATACATTATGTAATAAGCTTTTAGTAAGGTAACATTTAAACAGAAGGTTACTAGCCCTTTTGGAGGTTGCTTAAACTGAACATTTGCAGAAAGACATTTTTGTCAAATAAGCTCTTTGTAAGTAAACATTAAACAAGTAGCTACTACCCCTTTGCAGGTTAGGTGGACCATGTTGCATGGAGAGAGTACAAGAAAATTGGATTATGGAAAGTATAGTACATTAGATAGCAGAGAGAAAATCAGTTCCTGGTAGGATGAGACTGTTTTAGGATGAGATGAAGCAACAGAATTGGTAAATGGTAATGATTTCAGTGCAGGGTAGAAAGAGATGGGGTGGAGAGGGGTTTATGTTGGAGCGTGATATGGGCATTCCCATTTGGCTGATAGATAAGAGAATAGCTGAGACTTGAAATTGGTATGGTTTGGAAGGTTGCGAAGGTGGGGGGGGATCTGAAATTCCAGTGATCAGCATCAATGGCACTACACCAAGGGCTCTCATTTCCTCTCCTGTTATCTCATAGTATCTCAATGATAAAAATAATCTGACTGGTGACCTCCATACTGCAGGGTCAATCCAGATGTGGGACATCTAGGGATTGAGGAGTAGCACCAGTTGCAGTTGATTGTCTTGCTGACACAGGATATAAAAAAGAGTGAAAGATGGGAAAAAATACCACAATGCTGCTTTCCTCCTGTGCCTCCTATCTTACTACCCCCATTAATAATGCTGTTTAACAGTTGCTGGACATGTGCATTGTGCAATATAAATAGTATGGAATTATTTAACAAAAACTGTTTCTATAACACTTGAGACTGCATACCAAAAAAAAAAAATTAATCATCTGAAAACAGGAAAACCAATTTTAAGTAAACTTCTTTTAAACTGTTTAGCCTGCATAAACATTTACATTGTTTGTACAACATGCACTATCTTGTCCTGTTCAAAACAGATGTATTCACCACAGAATCACACATATTACTGTGCCATTGCAATGGCATAACATCCTATTCACGCCAGCACTGTCAGATTGCTAGTCTTCAGTATGGAAAATAACTGCCCGCACAGCAATACTGTAGTTATCTTGTACATGTTTCAGTTAGCATATATGTGCCAAATATAGCAAATATGCAAATGGGAGAGGAAGACATGAACACGGTGGTGGATGAAGTCAACAGTAATGCACAAGGAAAAGTACAGCTCTTTGGCACCATGACTTATTAGTAAAATCTGTACTATAACAGTGTAGAACTCAATCTTTCTCAAAATCTTAGAGCTGGTGGAAAAACAGGCTCCATAGCTCTTAATGTTTGTGTGTGTGCGCGTGCGTGCATGCACGTGTGCGTGTGTGTGTGTATTGAAATATAGTGACTGGCAGGTTTGCGCTGAGCATTAGAGTGTGTCTGGGAAGAAGAAAGGCATGTCATGGCTGAGATCAGGAACTTGAAAGAAGGCAGATAAAGAGCCTTCAGGTAAGAAACAGGTACTTAAGCTAATGAGGACCAGCTGTTCCAATATGTATATCAAGGTCACTTCTCACTAATGGATTTAAAGTTGTTTGACTACCTCTCAACCGTGCAGATTTTGCAGACAGTCCTATCTTTTTTCTCAAACAAAGTTCTAAGTTACTACTACCAACATTTAAAAAGTATAACATTATTTTTGTTTTGATCCTACCTCTGGAGGTAAAAGTTGAGAGCTATGTTTCCCACGGGCAATTTTGGAAGGAGTCCCAGGGACTTTGTCTTGAAGTAGAAGGCATCAAAGTGTGGAAGACAAGCCTGTTTTCCTGAGCAAACTGTCTGAAATGGATGTATCTTACTTACACAGGAAATCCACAAGAATTCTACAACTTGCTGCAGGCCTTGTATATGTCGGTGTATGCCTAGTCATGGATACTGCCACCTGAAGGCCTAAGGAAACTATGTCTCAATTTTGCCAAGGTAAATGCCTGAATGGTACTTTTATATTTGTTCTTGCTCAAGAGAAAACTTGATGACAAAAGATTGTAAATAGTACTGCTTGTTTTGCAGTGAAGTAACTTGTTTCATGTTTATATCTGAACTGTTTTTGTCTATCAGTAAAGTTTTATTTATGGCTGAAATATATGGCCTTTGGTCTCTGCCTATTAAGTTCATCAAAACAGCAGGAAATATTACAAATGGTGGAGAATTTGGACAAATGTATATTCCCTGCTACTGATAACTTCTCATTCTTCTGGACAATATAGCTCATACAGAGATTTTACAGCTAATAAGTAGGATAAAATGAAAATGAGATACAGTTAAGAATAGGAATTATTTAGAACAGCTGACAAAGGTTAAACTATTGCAGAACAAGACAAATCTAATAGAACAAGAAGAGGAACAACTGCAGAGTGCTAAAATGAAACTAAGGGAGCATTTGGACAATATGCATCAGTTTAGAAAGACTGTTGTTAAGCAACTGTTTTTTGATATTAACTCCAGAGCACAAAAATGTTTAGCACAATGACTTGGCAACAGAAAGTAGGAAGGGTTGTCACCAGACTTATAGAGTCTCTAACAAGATAAATAACCAGACGAACTGTAGAGGTATTAAAGATATTTCAGAAATTTTACACAAAATTGTATAAAACAGAAAAATGTGGAAATCAAGATAAAACACAAATGGAAATAGTTATGGAAGGCTTAAGTATGTCTAGGTTAGAGGTAGATGAGACTCAACAATTAACAGTTAAGACAGGTGGTGATTATATAAAAGCATTGATGTATAATCACAGTCTGCAGGAAAGTCTCCAGAATCAGGTGATATTCTTGTGTATGTCTGGAAGTTAGGAAGTTAGGAGGGAAGAAAGTGATAAAGATCTGGAGGCTTTGTTTAACAGTATTTTAAAAGGAAGGAAGTACCAATATCTTAAAAGAAAGCTGTGGTGGCTGTAATATCTAAAGACAGTAAAGACCCATTAGACCCAGCTTCATATAGATCTTTTTCAATTTTAAACAAGGATTATAAAGTGTTTATGTCTATAGCTAAAAGAATGGCAGAGGTGTTGCCAAAACTGATAGATATGGATCGTTATGTTTTTGTGGATGGGAGGCAAATACTTGACAACACTAACAGAACAATGACGATCCTGAGGGAAGCAGAATGTCAGAAAATACCAATATTGCTGGTGGGTTTTGAAGAAGAGAAAGCATTCAAGGGAGTAAGCTGGGATTTTGAGTACAGCAACAGAAGCATTTTTCTTCCCTGATACAATAATAAGGTTAATTAGGAGGATATATGGAGGATCAAAGATAGAACTGAATTGGGAGGCTTCCTGTCTGATAAGTTGTGCCTGAACAGAGGAACCAGGCAGGGTGTCCTCTTTTCCCCTTTTTGTTATTTGCTTTATATTTAGAGTCATTGGCAAAGAAAATAAGAGATGCTATTATTTTGTATCTGATAAATCCAGAAAAGGACATCACAGTGTTGTGGAACATTTTGAGGTAGTTTCAAATCTTTTCAGGATATAAAATCAATGAAGAGAAAACAAAGCCTGTCGCTGTAAATTATGTACCCACACATGAATAGATTCAGCAATACCCATATTTATGGGACATGGTAAGATGAAGTATTTAGGAGTGTGGATTAAAAAGGCTTCTGTTATAGCAGTTAAGGATATATGGGAAGAGACTAAACAAAAGGTAATACAAAAAAACAAAAATCAGGAAGCTTTTGTTTATGGATATGTATAGTAAGAAATAAGAAGTTATGTACCTACCATAACGTTCCATGTTAGTTGTCTTCTCTCGCATTCTTTCTTGCTGGATGGGTTCGGAGCCGATCCTCGGCTCCGACTCGGCACTTGCTAAGCGCAAGAGCTAATTTTACCAGCTCGAGGCAACCCTATATCCCATGATGCAAGGCGGAGACTACCCAGATCTCGTTTGGTAACTAAGGAAATAGTAATATATTCTTCCAACTGTAGAGGAGGAAGAAAAAGTAACAATACTAAATAACATCATAATCCTCTAGAAAGGATCAACCTAATCTAGTGACACTAGAAGCTGAATAGCTAGAAAAGGAATAAAACCTCTTAATAGAAGAGGCATAATCTTCTCGGTCTGACCAGGCTAGGGGGATGGAGGGCGGGACGCAAGAAAGAAGGCGGGAGAAGACAACTAACATGGAACGTTATGGTAGGTACATAATTTCTTAATGTTAAGTTGTCAATCTCGCCTTCATTCTTGCTGGATGGGACCGCGTCCCTAGCACCTCTATCCTGGGTGGCTCAATGGAACAGACTCTTGAGAACGGTGGAACCAAAATTCGCTCTGTCTCTGGAGGCCAAGTCTAATTTATAATGTGAAACAAAGGTATGAGGAGAGGCCCATGTGGCTGCTGCACAAATAGTGTCTATTGGAAGTCTAGCTTGAAAAGCTATCGATGTAGCTAGAGCTCTGGTAGAATGGGCTTTTGGCTTAGAAATCAACTCTTTGCCTCTAAGCTGATAAATGTAAGTGATCACAGAAGACAGCCATCTAGATAAAGTTACCTTGGAAACTGGAAGGCCTTTCCTGTTCTCTGCATAGGATAGAAACAGTTGATCAGATTTCCTAAAAAGTTTAGTTTTGTCCAGATAATATCTGAGCTGGCGGTGAACATCAAGACAATGTAACTTTTGTTCCGCTCTATCAGAATAATTCGGGAAAAACACTGGAAGATCAATGGATTGATTTAGGTTAGTCTGTGATGCCACTTTTGGTAAGAAAGACGGATTAGTCCTTAGAGATACCCTATCTTTGTGGAATATTAAATAGGGAGGACGAATGCAGAGAGCATGAAGCTCAGATACTCTCCTGGCAGAAGTAATGGCGACTAGAAAAAGTGTCTTCCAAGAAAGAAATTTCAAAGAACAGGCAGCTGCAGGTTCGAAAGGGGGAAGAATCAAGGATGTAAAAATTAAATTTAGATCCTACTGTGGTGGGGGGGTCTCTAATCGGAGGTTTAAGTAAAAAGATACCTCGAAGGAATGCCTTGCAAATTTTATGTGACATAATGTTGTGGTCCAAAAGGCCTATATGAAAATTCGAAATGGCTGCCAGCTGAACTTTTACTGTGGAGGAAGAGGATCCTGAATGAAAAATCTCAGCTAGGAAGTCCAAGACCGAATGAATCGGAGCAGTATAGGGGTCTATGTTCCTAGCTTTTGCCCAGAAGGAGAAACGTCGCCATTTACTAGTGTAAATCTTTCTGGTAGAAGATTTTAGGGAAGCTACTATGATATCCCGGACGGGATTAGAAATCATAGGAAGCCTGGCTAAGGATGGAAGTGGAGCAACCAAGCAGTGAGGTTGAGAGAAGGTATGGATTGGTGCAGCTGCCCCGACTGGTGGGTCAGAAGATCTGGAACCGGGTCCAGATGCCATGGCTGTACTAAGAGATAACGATGTAGGAATGGAAACCATATCTGTCGAGGCCAATAAGGGGCAATGAGAATCAACTTGGCTCTCAAGGCGGTTGCTTTCTGAATTAGTTGAGGTATCAGCAGAAAGGGGGGAAAGGCATAAAGAAGTCCCGGGGCCAATCTTGGGTTAGAGCGTCTCTGGGGGGAATGGCCTGGAAGGGGGAAGAGAGAGAAGAAGTCTGGGCATTTGCTGTTTTGAGGTGTAGCGAAAAGGTTGCAGCAAGGAAGGCCCCACTTCTGAAAAATCTCTTCCGTCACTGATTGTTTGAGAGACCACTCATGAGGCATGAGAATAGCTCTGCTCAATCTGTCCGCTATGATGTTGGATTTCCCGGGGATATGCGTTGCTACCAGAAACCGCTGAGAAGAGATTGCCCATTGCCAAAGTCTGAGAGCCTCTCGACACAGTGGATAGGACTTGGTTCCGCCCTGTTTGTTGATATACCACACTACGGACATATTGTCCATTTGGACTGCAATAGTTCCCAGGGGAAGAGAGTCGTTGAGGGCTTGCAACGTTAAAAGCACCGCTCTCATCTCCAGGACATTTATGTGCAGATGGTATTCGAAAGGTTGCCAAGTGCCATGGACCATTCTGCCCAGATAATGCCCCCCCCCCGATCAGGGAGGCGTTCGATGTAACCGTGGCAACCGGGGCAGGAGGAACAAAGGGTCTGCCCTGATGGACTTGAGGGGACGATATCCACCAGGTCAGATGCCTTTTGCAAGTTGGAGTTACTATGATCTTGTGACGCATGGGAAGTTGTTGAAAAGACCATTGGGCGAATAGCATCCATTGTAGAAGACGCATGTAAAAGCGCGCAAAGGGAAGAAGTGTTATGGCGGCCGCCATAAGACTCAATACTTTCAGAGCAAATCTGGCCTGAATTCTGTTGCTGAGAATAATCACCTGGACGTGTCTTTGAATGTCCAAGATCCTTTGGTCTGTTAACTTTGCTGAAAGTTGTACGGTGTCCAATTTTGCGCCTATAAAAGTAATAGATTGACAAGGCGACAAGGCAGATTTTTCGAAATTTATAGAAATCCCTAGCCCTCTGCAAATGTGAATGGTGTAATCTCTGGCTTGGAGAAGTTGATGCCTGGTGGTGGCAGTGAGAAGCCAGTCGTCTAGATATGGAAACACCTGGAATCCTTGACGTCTCAGGTGAGCCGTAATCACTGCCATACATTTGGTGAACACTCTGGGGGCTGTAGTGAGTCCAAAGGGCAGGGCTCTGAATTGGAAGTGACTGTTCCCCAGCCGAAAGCGGAGAAATCTTCTGGAGCATCTGTGAATTTTTATGTGATAATACGCATCCTGAAGATCTATCGAGCACATCCAATTGTCCTTGCCCAGAAAGGGTAGAATGGACTGAAGCGTGACCATCCGGAATCTTGATTTCTTCACAAACTTGTTTAGTTTACTCAGATCTAATATTGGTCTCCAGTCCCCTGTCTTTTTTGGAACTAAAAAGAACCTTGAGTAGATTCTGGATCCTATTTGGTCCGCTGGGACTGGCTGGATGGCTCTTTTTGCTAGCAGTTTTGATATTTCTAGTACTGCTAGTTCCCTTAGACCGGGTGGAATGTCTGGAAGGGTTCCCTTTTGCTGAATTGGGGTTTGAATAAAGGGAATTTTGTAACCCTCGGATATAATCGACTGTACCCATTTGTCTTGAAAAAGGGAAAGCCAGGCTATTGGGTACAGCGATAATTTTCCCCCGACTGCCTCCGAAGGTGGACAATTGGGCAACATCTCAGGAATGCTGGAAGGGTTTGTCAGAAAGAGGCTCTCTGCTACCCTGATTCTGCAGACCTCCTCTGCCCCTAGGGCGGCGTCTATTATTGTTACCCCCTCTGCCTCTGGGGGTAAACTGACTTCGTGCATCAGGCGTGACTCCTTGAGATTTGCGGAACCACATTTTCCCTCCCTTCTGTCCTTTGGGTTAAGGTCTTGAAGGGGTGGAGAAATGGTCTCCTACGGCAGAAAGAGTCTTGCCATCTTGTTCGCATCTAGTCAAAGTGTCTTTCACTTGAGGTCCGAACAAGGTCGAACCATCAAAAGGGGAGTTTGTGAAGGATGCCTTGAAGGGGTCTGCAAAATTACAAAGCCGCATCCAGGACTGACGCCTTAAAGCCACTCCTGTGCCTGCGGCCCTACTCGCTCCATTGGCTGCATAAGAAATGAGCTGCACAGAGGAGTTAACAATGGAGTTAAGGATTCCTAGCTGTGAGCTAATCTTATCCTGAGACGCAGCAGCTGACGGATCCTGTAAAACTTCTCCCAACTCTTTAAGAACATCTCTTTGAAGGCGGGTGAAGTGGCACAAGTAGTTCAGCAATCTCAAGGCAAAAGTCGCTGAAGAAAAAATCCGCTTGCCTTACCTGTCCATAGTCCTAGAATCCTTGTTAGGAGGATGGACAGGTACTGAAGTATCAGCTAGTTCCTTCTTGGTGGCAGCAGCCACCACCATGGCATCAACTGGGACACCCTTTGTCAAATACTGTCTATCTGGTGGGGCCGTAATGAATTTTGAAGGCCTCCTAGGAATAGGTTCCACCGAATCCAGAGCCATCCATGCCTTCCGAGCCACTACAGCCATAAGAGGGTCGAAAGGCGGAGACACCCAGGAGGTGGAGGGTCAAGATCCAAACGCCTCCAGGTATACTGACTCGTCCTCGGAAGGATTAAGAGAGGGCCAGTTCCCCCTTTGCTTAAGGAGTTCAAGGATGTCTGAGAAAGAGACATCCTCAGAGGAGGACCTTGGGGATCCCTCCGACTCATCCAGGTCAGTATCAGATGTAATAGACTCGGGGGAGTCTAGATGTTTCCTCTTACATGTCCTCTTACGCGGAGGTTCACCTGACGGATCAGGAGAAGCCTCGGAAGAGGAAGATATTCCCAATGGGGAAACCTGAGGCATTGGATCTCTGGGTCCGGGAGCAAGAGAGTGGGAAGAGACGTCAGCAGGCACTGTAGTGGGAGGAGCTGATGGAACTGTCCGTTGACTAAGCCCAGGGGCTAGTACACTCCTCATCACCTCGAAGGCTCCCCCGTCAGAGAGACCAGAAGGTTCCCGCTCCGAAGAGATAGGAACTCCAGGCCTCACCGAGAGGGAAGGCTCCGAGGCAGATGTCGGGGCTGAGCTCACCAACGCCGAAGCCCCGAGAGGGAGAACGGGGTCGGACAAGGGTCCGATGCCACTCGCCCCCCTCGGAGCCGACGAGAGAGACCAGACGCCCGGATCCCTCCAATGAAGGCCTCAAGGAGGAAATTGGAGCAGAGGACGATGGAGCAAAAAGGGGTGGTATCGGCTCCAAAGCTACAACAGTCACGGTTCCGAGGAGCTCCGGCTCTGAGCTCTGTCAGAGAGTCGAAGGAGGAATGTTTGGTGGATGTGAAATAGCTACCGTCTGTTGAGACGGGCTATGGAGCATTTGGGCCAATGCCTGAGACTTTAATAGTCTACTCACCACTCTCTCGAGGTCGTGATCAGACAGCCTGGACGACCAAGAAGAACGGCTCCGATGGCTCCGCTCCCAGAGCAAGGGTGATCTCGGAGCCGAACGTATCGACTCTAATGAGGGGGATCGAGATCTCTTTTTAGAGATCGATGGAGCCAACGGAGCCGAGGATACGTCGGCTCCAGCCGGAGCCGACACTGAATGTCCAGATTGGGCAGTATCGGCGCCGGATGGAGCCGATACTGTGACTGCTATAATGGAAGGATTGGCTGTGGCCGGAGCAGATTTCGACACTGGTGAAGAAAAACCAGAAGCCGACAGCTTGGAACTTTCAGCCGAAGGCTTGATAGGTTTCGAGGGCTTCCCCGGCGCCGACTTAGTCGGGGAGCTCTCAGGCTTTAATAAGCCCCTTAATATCAATTTATTTCTGCGCTCCTGCAGGACTCTTGGGCTGAAGGCATGACAGATAGCACAAGAGTCCTGCAGGTGCAGAGGTCCCAGGCAGTAAACACAAGAAGTGTGACCGTCTGTCAGAGACATCTTCTGACAGCACGAGTCACACTTCTTGAAGCCTGAGACCTTTGTGTCCTTCGACATAACTGTGTAGAGGAAACACAAGTTGTGAAAAACAAAACACTAACACACACACACAAAAAACACCCAATCCAACAATTTAAACTAAACAGGGATAACAACACAGTCAGACACAAACAATCCCTGACAGGAAAAAATTTAGGAAGGGGAAGGCCTAAGCTAGGGAAAGGGGATAAATAACTCGAAAAAAAAGGGAACACTAACGGGAATAGGGTTAAAGTAAGCGTTAAGGTTAACAAAAAACAACTATAGATATGAAAATTTAAAGGGGTCAGACTAAAGTCTTATATTTAGAAACTTACCTGGAGCTGGTAAAAAAAGGCACCTCGTTAGCGAAGCGGCAAACGAGATCTGGGTAGTCTCCGCCTTGCATCATGGGATATAGGGTTGCCTTGAGCTGGTAAAATTAGCTCTCAAGCTTAGCAAGTGCCGAGTCGGAGCCGAGGATCGGCTCCGAACCCATCCAGCAAGAATGAAGGCGAGATTGACAACTTAACATTAAACAGGGAACATGTTTTTAGTCCCTTTAGTTTTATATATACAGGTCAGGCATATTTTTTATCAACCAGAGGAGAAATTGTGGACAATAATTAATAACTGAAGGAATTTATCTGGGAGGGAATGAGGGTAAGGTTTAAGTGGGATAAGCTGATCCTTCCAATAGAGCAAAGTGGGTTAAAATTTTATGATTTTAAGGGATATTTTAGAGCTACACAATTAGGTCTCGTATATTTATAACGAAAGCAGAAAGTTATAATTCAAAGTGAAAGGGGATAGTGATGATGATGATGATGAAGCAGGAAAGAAATTCAAGAAATAAGGAGTGAGTTGGATTTTGAATGCAGATCCATAAGAGGAATAACAACAGCCATACAGAATATTATATTCATAAAGTACCAGAAAGTATTCTATGAACTAAGCCAAAAAGAGAATGGACAAATGACATTTTGCCAGTGAAGATGACTACAAGTAGAGGTACAGATAATAGGCAAGAGGTAGTTGAAATTTACTACAGAAAACTGGCAAAGGAACCAAAGTATTGGGAATAAATAACAAAAGAGGGAGAGGTAACAGAACGGAATAAGGTCAAGAACACATCTGGACTACAGGCGAGAGACTGCCTTTCCTACCAGGGATTGATATCAAAGGGTGGGTGTGGAGTTTTTTGTTGAATCTGGAACAGAAACTGCTTTTTAAAAAGGGATAATTGGAAGGGCATGTAGAAAAAAGGGATAATTGGAAGGGCATATAGAATATTGCAAGGTGACTGTTGGACTCAGTCAGATGAGGTTGGGGGGGGGGGATTTGGAAGAGAGACTGGATAAGCAATTTTCAGGGGAATAATGGGAGAACATATGTATGGCCCCCAGGTGTGCAGCAAAGTCCAAAGAGTTTGGGATTTTTGCTTGGAGGTGTTGGCAGAGGCATTTGTGTACCTCAAGCAGACTGCAGGGAATTTTTCCTCTGGTTGATGGTGGATCCATCCATCCTCAACCCCTTTTCCCATTTTGAAAATGGGGTTGGCGTGTCACTTCAACAGTGACAATCACCTCGAGTCAAGGTTGCGATGGTGCAGCAGTTAGTGTTGTCACATCACAGCAAGAGGTACTCTGGTTTGATTCTCAGCTGGGGTGCCTTCTGCGTGGAGTCTGCATGTCCTCCCTCTGGTTGTGTAGGTTTCTTCTGGGTGTTTCAGTTTCCTCCCACATTCCAAAGACATGCAGTAGGTGGACTGGACAGTCTAAATTGGCTGTAGATGTGAGCGTGTGTGCGAGTGTGTGGTAGGGATGAATCACTGCGGCAGGGCTAGCCACCCAGCGGTGTAAACCTTGGCTTGGATGGTGGCTGTTGGAGCTGTAATGGAGAAGGGAAAGGTAACTGAGAATAATGTTCTGGGAGTGTAATGAGTTGGCAGGCTTTAGAAATTCCCTACAGAGTATTATGCCAGAAATATTGGGTTTATGTAAGGAAATGCTTCTTTTGACTTGTGTCACAGGATCTGAACTGCCCAGACATAATGAAGATTTGCTAAGTTTAATTCTGCTGGCTGCCAAAAAGCGATTACTAGAAAATGGAAAATAAAGTCTAAACCAACTGTATCTGAAGTACTGAATATTATAACAGAGATAAAAGAACTGGAAGTGAGATTTTTTTTGAAAAGGGAAGAAGCAAATTACATATAAATAAATGGAAATTGTGGGAACAATGCATGCAGAATAATGTTCAGGAGAAGGAGTGAAGTTTAAGGGAATGCAGGAATTGAGCAATTTATGTAATGCTGGACCAATGATAGTTATAAAAAAGGTAATATGTGATGTATAATGTATGTAACTGGAAACATGTTAATATGCTTTGTTTTTTTTATATTAGCGATGTTTGCCTATGTCTTAAATGATAATTTAATAAAGGTGTTAAAAAGAATAACAGACCTGGATCAGTGTGCATTTATAGAAGGTAAGCAAATATTTGACAATATTAACAGACCCCTTATGATTTAAAATTATGAGTTGCACAGTAAATCTATACTAATGTTAATAGGTTTGGATGCTGAAAAAGCAACTGACAAAGTGGGCTGGGAACTTATGAAGAGATCCCTTGAGGCATCTGTTTTTTCACAAACATGGACAACATTAATAGTCAATATCTATAGAAGATCTTAAGCTAGACTAAAGTGTGGTGGTGAATTGTTTAAAGTGTTTAACCTTACCAGTTGAAAGCATATTTGTGTAAGTAAATACACCATAACTGAAGGTGTTTGAATATACACTGTTGCGGTAACCTAAGCTATATGAGACATAGCCTGCTAAGGACTGAATAACTGGCCAACATCCACAGCTTTAGAGCACCTCCCACATGCCGTAACTGTAGAAATCAAGGAGAGTTTTATAAAGTCAGCAGTTAGGGTGTTAAACCTTTAGAACTTTCTTGACTCAGAACAAGGGAGGCTAGAGCACTTCCAGGTAGTTACATGCTAAAAGAAAAGGAAAGGAAAATATCCACACCCTGCCATAAAGCACAACAAAATGTAGGGGGTTTAGTGGTGGGGGGGGGGGTTGAGAGAGGGTGTTCCTAGTACAACAGTAATCTATTTTTAACATCTGCAGTTATGGTAAGTTTACCTGTACAACTGTATGTCTGTTATTAGATCACTGCTGCAGTAGCCTAGGCTATATGGGACAAATACCAGATCTTAAAATAAAAGGAAGGAGGAAGAAAGATCAGCACCCATGAGCTGTAGAAGACTAGTCCTAGCAAAACCTACTCAGGAAATAGAGAAAGAATCTAGTTTGTAGTCCATGGTAAATGTGTGCACAGATAACCAAGTTGCTGCCTCTAATACATTTCTAGAGTCTATCCATTTCCAAAAAGCAAAAGAAGTAGTCAAATTACTGGTGGAGTGGTCCCTGGCCTTGCCTGGAAGTATCATATTATGGTGAAGATAACAAAATGCAATAACATGAGACAACCATTTAGAAATTGTCTGGTTTGACATTGCTAGTGCCTTTTTCTTATCTTTATAGGAGATAAACACCTGCATAGACTTCTTAAAGGTTTTTGTCCGGTCAATTTAATGTACTGTCTGAGTTCCTTGTGGATATCCATGGAGCATAGAACTCTTTCTCCCCTATTTTTTGTTCTGGATTGAAAACAGGGCAGTGAATAGCCCGGCTCAAGGCATACAGGAAACATTTTTTGTCAAAGTTGCCTTGTCTTTATGAAGGATGAGACAGGGATGAGTCAACACAAGAGTTTGTAACTCAGATACACTTCTTAGAAGTTAGAGCTATGAGTGACATTGTTTTTCAATATAGGAATTTCAACTTAGCTACATGAGCAGGCTCAAAACGAAAAAGTATACATTCCTCCAGTACAAGCTTAAAATCTCAAGAAGGAGACAACTGTCTTCTAGGTGGAGGTGAGTATGTAAAACATCTTTCGAAAACTGTTTCACTTAAGGCAGGCTAGAAAGGGGAGAACTACTGGGCAGCAAGCAGAGGTGGCCAAGAGTGGAATATTAACAGGAGAGTAAGAAAGACCAGGGGATAATAATTCAGACAAATACTTAGAAAAAGAGGTGTTTGGTCCTTAAAAGAATCCTGTTTTTTGTTTTGACATCAACTAGAAAATCTTTCTTACTTAGCCAAATATTATTTTCTAGAAACAGGTTTCTTAGCCTCCTTTAATACCTGCTGTATACCCTCAGAAAACAGGTGCCTATAAGGAATTAAAATTCCATCATCCAGGCAGTGAGCTGAAGAAAGTGAAGGCCGTGGTGTATCAAACAACTCCTGCCTTGTGTAAGCAAGCACGTTTGAGAAGAAGGGAGAACCAATGTTGCCTGGACCAAATAGAGTTACCAGTATTATCTTTGCAGAGTCCTGAAAGTTTAGAAGAACCCGAGTTATCATACAAAGGGGTGGGAAGTCATACAGGAACATCCCCATCCATGGGAATGAAAATGCATCTATATTCCAAGCCTTTGTGCAAGGAGTCCCAGGGCAGACTGAAGTGTTCCTCACAGATGGATCAATTCCTTGAAGAACCCTGGATGTAATTTTAATTCATGTGAGTCTTTTCTGGTCCAGCTAAGCTTGTCTTCTATAATGTTCTGCTCTGATTTATTTTATTTATTTATTTTATTTTACATTTGTTTACTGGGAAGGTCCAACTGGACACATTTCGATTTTCAGCAGAGGCCTGGAGAGAAAAGCTCCAGATACAAGGATACAAGAATAAACAAAGTTCCAGTTACAGACATTTCATCAGTTTAAAAAACAGAGGATACAAGGATAACAACAACATATACTAGTAAACATACAGTTCCAGTTACAGAAATTTTCAGCAGTTTTAACAAACATACATTACACTATATTGCTAGGAAATAATGCAAAGTAGAAGACATGCATTGCATTTCTTGCGAACAAAAGTCCCATCATAGTTCATATTGATACAGTTGCAGTTGAATGAATCGAGAGGGTTATACACATACAGTTGTAGTTGTTACAAGTGTGATTAAAATAATTAAGAGGGTTATAAGCTTATCAGATGAGATAAATATCTCCTGATATTTAAATGAAGAGGGTAAGAGATTGTTTCGGAAATCAGGAAGTCCTAGCCAGGGAAGTTACAAGAACATAGACAGGTGTGCACTAGAGGAGCTTTTTAAATTGTGAGACAGAGCTGTTAGAAGTTATTGGGGTTGGCAGCTTATTCCAAATTTTAGGAATATAGTTAGAGAAGAGAGATTTTCCAGCTGAGTTGTTGGCTTTGGTGGTATCTATAACGTGTTGGTTACTGGAGCAAAGAGATCGGGCTGAAGTGTATGGTTGAATGAGCTTTTGTTTAGAAGGGGTTTTATCAGGTTGATGCAGAATTATTCGGGCAAAGGTTAATTGATTTAAGTGTAGACGTTGTGGGAATTTGAGCCAATTAAGCTGTTTTAGTGTTGCACAGTGATGTGATCTATGTAATGCTCCAGTGGCAAATATTGCTATTTTACTGTAGCAACATTCCAGTTGGTTTAAGTCTGTTATGTGAAGATTTGTTAATACTGGTGAGGCATAGAGCTGAGTTGATAGGAGGTGTGTGCGGGCTATGGTAACTTTTGTGTTATTTGTAAGAAATTGTTTGTTTCTATATAGAAGACCTATTTTCTTGTGAAGCTTTTTGATGCTTTGGGCTATGTGAATATCGAATTTCAGGTTGTTGGCCCAGGCCCCTAAGCAGCTCTGGAAGAAGAAAAACAATCAGTAATGTAAGCTGCAGTAGATATAGTGATGGAAGAAAGCTGGAGGAGACAGGATGTAAAGGAATAGGTTGTATTAATGTTTTAGTGAAAAGGGAGTGTTACGTTGGGGTTACTGTTAAAAAAAGTAACCTATTTTAGAGAGAAATTGAGAAAAATAGCTGTCTTATTATAGATAGAAGGAAGGGTAAGCTGAAGTTATTGTTTAATAGAAATAACTTATTTTACAGTGAAAAAGGAGGGTTAAGATGTAGTTTGTTCTTTTTAGGGAAAAAAGTGTCTCAGGAGAGAGGAAACAAGTAACTGGATATAGGGAAAGTGGGGCAGTAAAAAAGCTTCTGAGTGAGACAGGTATTCAGATTAGAAGAGGAGGACAGAAGAAGTAAGAGGCTAGTAAGTTAATAATACTATTCTGGGTTTCAACAAAAGTCTTTCCATTATGGTTCCCTGTGTAAAGCTACAGAGAGGGGTTTCCTACTATATGGCAGGAAGTATCAAGAATTAAGTGAAGTGGAGGGGGTAATTGGATGAGTGAGCCTGGGGAAGTGGGGGATGATGCACTATGAAGCCTTTAGTCAGAGTCCAGTAGACAGAAATTAAAATTACAGACAAAAGCTTAGTAGGACCAGTTAGTTATCACATACATTCACTATTTGTGGTCAGATTCCTGGGTAAATGTTCAGGCTTCCACCGAGAGGAAGGGATGTTCCCTGTGGTCAGCTTTACCTTGGGCCATATGGTGCAATGTACATGGCCTGGAGTGTCAGAATGTGCTGAGATGCTAGTTGCCAGGTTGCCATAGTTAGTCTGCAAAAGGGGTAGGATCTGTCTCCACCCC
Organism: Protopterus annectens; assembly: GCF_019279795.1. Classification (NCBI taxonomy): domain Eukaryota; kingdom Metazoa; phylum Chordata; order Ceratodontiformes; family Protopteridae; genus Protopterus; species Protopterus annectens. The sequence goes on along the minus strand of NC_056748.1, from coordinate 80,463,826 downwards.
TAATGGTTTATGTACCTAAACACTGTGGTGGTGTCTATGATTACTGGTAGAGGATCTAGAATCTAAAAATGTTTCAGAGATTTCAGAGCATTTATTATCAGTTCCTTTTTTTTTTTTAATGTATGTGTTTTAATTTGTCCTGCTTGTTTCACAGACCCTGAACTTTCTCCCTCTTGGATATAGCTCTGTAAGCAAAGTTTGAGGTATCTGTGGTCGCAGACTGAATGGGGGACTAGAAGGGAGAAAGGGAGACTTGGGTTGAGAGACAACTGATTCACCCACCAGAGTAACTCCCTTTTTACAAATCCCAGCACTGGGATTTGAAATTATAGGGAGTGCTGGTGTTGGGTCCAAACTGATTTGCTGAGCAGTTCATTTTCCTCATGTGGGGTCTGATGAATGGAATCATGAGAACTGCAGAGGCCATGAAACCTAGAAACTCAGATATTCCCTGGAAGATGCCAGAAACTAGTTGGAAAATATAAGAAACTGTTCCTTATAATATTACTCTTTGTCTTGAGGGGGGAAAAAGCCTTCATGACAGATGTGTCTAGGAAACACCCCAAAAACGTTATCCTGTGAGACGGAATAAAAGAAGATTTCTCTGTATTAACCTGAAATCATGAAAAAGCCTTCATGACAGATGTGTCTAGGAAACACCCCAAAAACATTATCCTGTGAGACGGAATAAAAGAAGATTTCTCTGTATTAACCTGAAATCATAGACCAAGAAAATTTTTTTTCATGCAAGCCAGAGATTCTTGGCAACTAGTTAAAGAAATTGTAAAAATACAATAGTCTCATAAATGTGTAAAAATGTGAATGTCCTGCAAATTGAATGAGTCAGGAACTTTGTAAATAGCCTTGGAGCTATTCGCAATCCAAAGCGTAATGAGTAAAAAAAAAAATAAAAAATTCTGAAATCCTTAAGAACTTGAATGTAATGATAAGAATCTTTTAAATCCAGAGTTACAAGAAACATGATAAGGAATGAGAGGTAACAGAGACTGTAGAGTTAACATTTTGAGTTTTAGGATTTTTGACATGAAGGTTTAAAAATGAAAGGTCTAGGACATGTCTCCAGGTTCCTTCCTTCTTTAGCATCATAAATATTTATGAATAAAACCCTCTTCCTATTTGATCTGGGGAGACAGGTTCTATTCATTCCCTAAAACATTTCATCTAAGATAGGAGGAAACAGGGAGGTTTAATCAAACAAATGCATTGGAATCCCTTGAAAAGAAGGATTGGAATTTCACTGGCAGCTGTAACCCATTTTGAATTCTTCTCAGAACAAAAGAGCCTGAAGTTATCTGATGTCACAGAGGGAAGTGAAGACCTAGACTTTATTAAAGCTTTATTGGAATGCCAGGGTGGGATGAAAAGAAAGTATGATGGGTCATACAACCAGTCTGCTTTTGAAAATTGTCATTGGTTTTGAATCTCCCTGCCATTATGTTCTGAAATTTTGTTTATGTGTGCCTTGCCGGGACTGTTTATTCTACTATTTTCCTATGAAAGGAACCTGAACCAGAAGGAAAATTTTTATTGTATTTTTGCATGAAAATCAGAGTAATCGCATGAATTAACTTTCCCCTTACATCAAAATGTTAAGGATCTTGGCAGAAGAAGTGTCACACAATGCATTTTTATCCAGGGAAGCATTCAGGAGCTCAGCTTTGACATCATCTTGTAAATTCTGAGAACACAGCCAGGGAAATCTCCTCACCACTGACACAGTGGAAACTGCTCCATAAACAGCATCAACAGTGTCATAAGAACATTTTGTGGAATGTTTGGGTAAAATGTTTGGTTACCTGAGACACTAAAGATAATAAAGAATTCAGAGATATCCAAGTGTGGATGGAAGATTAGCAATTAACTTCTAATGCTGCCAAAGGAAGCCAGAAGAAAGTTAGACGTATGAGCCTAAAGTGGAAGAAGTATAAATTTTCTTCCCCAAACCTATGAAAAGCATTCACATCTTTGTCAGAAGGAACAGGGTTAACTGCCATGAAATGTTTGGCAGAAGATGGTTTTGTCAGACAAATAACTGCAGGGTCTGATCCAGAGTTTCAAAAAAAAAAAGGAAAGAAAGAAATTTGTGAGTCTGGGAACCTTGTAGAATTTATATGACTTTCTGGTTACCAGATTCGCACATTTCTTTCCTTTTTCTGACAGCAGGAAAAGCTGCAGACTGTGGAAAATCCACCTACAGAAAATCGTAATATCTTTGCTGGGACTCTGGTATTTCTTTTTGTTGCTAATGAAATAAGTCCTTCATTCTGGTTATAGCATAAGAAAAAGGCAATTCTTCAGGTGGGGAATCTGAAAAAAAGTTTCCTCAGAGTACAATTCCTCATTCTGTGGAGCAGGAACTTGGGAAACACAGTCTAAGTCTAATACCTGTCCCCTGGGCTGAGAATCAGAATCTGAGAGAGAGAGAGATTAACATTTTTCTTTTTAAATGAAGGAAATATTCACAATATAAAGACTGAACAGTTTTAAATAAACCTTAAGAAAACTCCACCAATCCTCATGTCTTCCCTAGGTGACACAGGTGAAGAAAAATGCCTAATTTTTTTATTTCCTTTTCTTAGGAGACCTCCCAGAAAAACAACACCTTGATGAATGACTATTTTCCTGGGAATTACAGTCCTTAGCAGCTTCAAGAAGGAACACCACCCTCTTCCTCCTCCAATGCCACCAAGAGTGGTTCTTCCTTATTTCCAAGATGGCCACACACTGAGTAGCAGCTTAATTTCAACTCTCCCAGTATGAAAACAGAAACTCAGAAAAGATAACCAGTGAACTTGTCTTTTTGGTAAATTTTAGTTACTGGCTAGTAAGTGCACTTTCTGGATGCCAGCAAAGAAGAAATTTAGAGAAAATGAAAAAAAAAATCATCCTCAAAAGCTGACAAAAAGTGGCTGAGAAGAATCCTGCAGCTGTTTGGTAAAACGTACTTCAAGTTCCAGCTTTGATACAAGACATGACTTCAGTAATCTAGAGGAAAATAAGTCAAATGTGCTAAGAGCCAAATAAAATAAACGAAACAGTGAATCTTTAAACAGATATTCAGATATGCTGATAAAACATGACAATCAGAGGTCAAAATGAAGAAAGGGCTGGCTGAGTATGAGACTACTCAAGAAGAGATGTTTGTAAAAAAATGGTACAATTAGATGTCAGAACACATAGGGAAACCTGAGATTTTCTGCTGTACCAGAGAAAATGGAAGGAAGAGACTATTAATTTTATGAAAACACAAACAAGCAACTGGATGGGTATTCCACAGCAGGAGTTGTTAATTGAAAGGGCACACTGTGAGTATGCTCCAAGCCTGTCCATGAGAAAGCAGTCAAGACCTGTATGAGTAAAGATGCAATCCTATCAGCAGAAAGAGTTGATTCTAGAAAAAATTGTGTCAGAAGGGCAAAGTACTAAATGGTGGGGACAGTAGAGTGTTTGTGGAAAAATTATTCCTCACTGCACACCAGGCAGAAGAGGAGCAAATTTATTCCAGGAATCAGGGAATGTTGAGAGACAGGTGTGAGATTCAAGTAGCTGTATCTGGCAGTCTTCAGAATATTTTTGTCCTAGGGGCGTGGCCAAGGATGAGCCTTGAGTAGCAGCACTTTCTTTCAGCTCTGCCTTATCATATCTTTTATGACAGGATTTTTTTATTTTAACTAACTAAAAATATTTTTTATATATTTGGTTTCATTTAATAGTCTAGTTAGTATTAAAATATGTTTTAAGTTTTTTTACATTTTTCCTGTCAAAAAATAAGAGACAGGCTTCTGGCATTTGGCTTCAACTTGAGCTTCACAAAATCCTCTCATCAAGACTCAGCAATAAAACAACAGTTTCAAACTATTTTAATTACTATTCAGGAACTATCAACAAAAACTGACAAAATGGATATGAAGAATGATGTTTTTAGAGAAAATAATTCTCAACAAATGGAGACTTTACATCAAGACCTTAAGCAGCAGAAGAAACAAATTACTGATATTGAAACATCTCTAAATGACATGGATAATAGAATACAACACAATGAACATAATTTAGAATTTCTTCTAAAGCAAAATACCCTGCTTCAAACAAAAATAGATGATCTAGAGAATAGATCTCAAAGAAATAACATCAGAATCTTCGGGCTATCAGACAATCTAGGAGAAAATAATATGGAGAAGATTTCAAACTCATGGATACCAGAAATTTTACAGCTTCCTAAAGCACTTTCTTTTGGTACAGAAAGAGCTCACAGGTCCTTATCTACATCCAAAACTACCAAAAGTAACTACAAAATCAGTCGTAGTCAAATTTCTATCAACTCATGATAAAGAAATAGTTTTGAAGACTGCTTGGTCTAAGTCACCAATCAAATACAAAGATAACATCATACATTTTGATAATGACTATTCTACTTCTGTCATAACTAAAAGGAAACAATTCTTACCATTACTTAAAGAACTTAAAAAAACACAAATAAAGTCTCACCTGCTTTTCCCTGCAAGGTTGAAAATCTTCCTTCAAGATGGTCCAAAGATATCTGAGGAACTAGATACAGCTATTAAATACATAAAATCTAACAAAATATTGGAAAAAATAGACAAAATGGACTGGGCTAGTTCAAGTCTTAAAAGAATTGCTGAAAATGGTACCTGGAAAACAGTAGAGCACAAGAAGAAGCTCAAAAAATAATTTCTTAACAACATGGAATTTATATTCCTTTTTTTCTTACAAACAATTTTTCTTATGACCCAGTAGTCAAGGAAAATGAAAATGGTTCAACAGGTGAGTGTTGCTATATTCTTTATTATATTGTGGATTTGGTTTGTGTTTCTATTGATTAGTTTATTAGATTATTATACTAGCTATTAGCATCTTGTTTTATTCTATAACTTTATTAATAATTTTAGTTCTTCTTGTATTAGTTATTTCTAAAAATTCATATAGTGTATATCCTATATAAACTTACTTTAAAATACACTCTATTTTATTAAAAAGAAAAAATCTGAATATTGTCCCTTGCTTGCATATGCTTTTAAGTACAATGAATGCACTAGTTTAATTTTGTTTTCTTTCACTGATACTAAGTAACTGTATATTGATGTGACTATATGGTGGCCATTCCTGTTGCTGTCTTTTCCCTTTATTTTGTTAAACTAGTGCATATACGCATAGTTTAGAGTTTGCGTTTCCAACAGTCTTTATTCCCTTTTATCTATAGTTTCACTTGTGTTATGTGTCTCCGAGTGGCTGTGGGAATTGTGTGATGGATATGCTGTTGTTGATTTTTTGTATTGATTCACTATCGTGTCTTTAATTGATTGCTTGCTTTAGTTTAAAGCAGTTGAATGTGTACATTTATTTGTAGTTCTGGGAAGCATATTCTTTCTGTTTTATGATAATATTTTTTTATTGTTTGTTTGGGGCTAGTGATTTCATTTGATGCCCCTTTGTATGCTGCTGTATTTGTTTGGTTAAGCCCTGTTCGTTGGTGCCTTTGGGCTTGTAATGGATCTGAAGGCACGGTAGTTCCGAAAGTGGTTTTTTTCTTTCTTTTTTCTCTCCCTTTTTCCTCTCTCTGCTTTAGCTTAAAATAAGGCTTTGGAGTGTTGCTGGAGTGTCTCAAGAGGCTCTTGAGTCATAGGAAGCCCTCAAAATTTGTCTGTACAGCCTACAGTTTTCCGCTGAAATATTTGAAGATGTTTACAACAGTTACAGCTAGGTAATATGGGCTAACGCATCTCTGAACATCTTCATTGGGCAGTATGATGTCATTATCAGCTCAACAGACATTTCTAAATGGCAATTTCTGTATTCTTTCTCATTCTTGGACTAAACAGCAAGACTTACATAGATTTCGCCTTCTACAAAAGGGTAAAATTATCTCAAATCCTCTTATGAGGACTTGATGCCTGAAAGATAGACTTTACATCAATATGGGAAGTAGCCAGTGTACTATTTTATTTGGTGGGTAGAGATGGGCTGATTTAAGGTAAAATAAATACAGCAATGTTCATTATAATAATCAAATGATTATACATGTTCTAATTTATTAAATCTACTGATGGAAAACACTTATAGTTGATAATTCAACAATTGCTTAGACATTATTACAGGATAGTTTTAAAACAAGGATTCATTCTGTCTAGTATCCAATATAATTACTTTAAAGCACTATTATTTATACCTGTTAACATTCTTGCACTCCTTGATATGTATTAATGACATGACATGTTTTAATAACTAGTGGAAATGATGATACTTAATTTGTTGCAAATACTGTGATATGTTCAGAGTTCTTACGTTAAACATCTTGGATTCATATTTATTGTATGTCTGTCTATATGTATGCATGTATTTTTATATATGTGTATACATATTGAAAACATTTTATTCATTTATTTATTGTATATTTGTTTCATGTTTGCTGTCTGTGATTCTCCTATTGAGCTGAGTAGCCTTTTTTAGCAGAGACAACAAGTTACACAATATTCATTATTAATGAGCATAAAGCAGAATTGGTACAGAATTATTACAAGGCAGTAAGTAGTAGTACAATCTCAATAATTAGGTTTCTGTTGTTTTTTACTTTTAGGAAATTTGTTTTTGCTTATCACCATTATATAGAATAGAAGTAACAAAATGTAACAAGTCATATTGCTAACACAGCTATAAAAAACTATAATATTGTGCTACTCTAGCTATTTGTATTTTAATATTTATTTTAGATTTGTAAAGAGACTTGGTGTTTCTCTGTTATATATTTAAAGTAGGTATAGCTTCAGTTGATGGCTAGTGAAGTGGTAATTATATTCTACATTTTAGACTATAAGTTTAATTAAAACTCTCACTTAAGATAGATTTTTAGCTTAGCTATACATGTTATATCCACTGTAATATTGCATTATATCACACTAATGAATTGTTTAATATATTTTTTGGTTATAAAAGGATAGCTTAAAAAACAAAAAGAAAATTTTGTTACATTTACTTATGAAGTTACCTTTTAAGTTGTTTGTTAACAACCATGATATATTTCTTTATCTGTCAAGTGAAGCATTTTTTGTAGTGAGTTGATTATAGTGGCTTTTAGAGCAGTGTAAGTGTATTGTATTAGTAAATGTCATAACTCTATAGTTTTAAAGAATACATGTTGAGTTCTCCTTTTGCATAATACAGACATTATTTACAAGCCATGTTTTTATTTATGAAATAGTTCATACTTTGGTGGAGCTTGATAAAAATATGTTGCTAGTAGGTTTTTTAATTTGGGTGATTGATGTCACTCAAATTAGGAGTTTATAGCTCCAGGTAGGTTTTAGAAGGTTTTAATGTTAGAAGATTATGTAATTACTTTTTGTTAATATTCTTTTTGATGTTCACTAAAACAAGTATAGTAGAATAATATCCATATAATTTTAATTTTAAATTTTTTATCTATGTTTCATACATTATATATTGCTGTATTCCCTACATTTTTCTAGTATCATCTCATAGATCAAAGTTCAATAAAAGTTTTAATCAGTATGTATTACACCCCAATACACTTATAACATGGTATCTTTACATTGTATTTCCCTTAACATAAATGGATTAAATAACCCTAATAAGAGATGGTCTTTGAACAAATATCTCCAGTTAAATAACTCATAATTAATTTTTCTGCAAGAAACTCGTCTGATTGAGGGTGATGTTCCCAAACTAGAATCTAAATCCTTTTCAATACTCAACTAGTTCTGAACACTCTAAAAAAAAAAGAGGTGTTGCAATACTTTGGAATAACAAATTACCACTACCTAAAATAACAGACTCATACAAAGATAATAAAGGTATGGTAGCCTCTATTGTCATAGAATTTAATAGCTTAATTTTTACTCTAACATGTACTGGATTCCTGGCTTTGGACAGAGCTCAGCACAGCAACATATAGATCATATTATCCAATTTTCTAAGGGCAATATTATACTAGCTGGCGATTTTAACTGCATTTTTGATAGTTCAGACTCTACTTCTAATTGGTAAGAGAAGAGTTTTGAGTTCAGCCAGATTACTAAAAGAATTTTCAAATTCCTTCTTACTGAAGGATATTGATAATTACGCTGACCCAAAATCTTTATTCTATACATTCTTTTCACACAGACACAATACATTCTCAAGAATAGACAGAGTTTTTATCTCTAACAGTTTAATAGATTCTTTAAGTAATGTACAAGTTATTACATGTCCCTTTTCAGATCACAATTCTATAACCTTTGATATATATATATATATATATATATATATATATATATATATATATATATATATATATATATATGCATGTACCAATGCTCAGATAAAACGGATAACAGCATATATCACTAAATTAAAAGATTTTAACACCTTCATACTAGAAGTTCATAGTTTTTTAGAATTTAATTCCAACACTAATACACCTGAAATTTTCATCTGGGATGCAATGAAGGCATATCTATATGGCATAATAATTGATTGGTATAAAAAAAGACTTTTGTGGGATAAAGATTTAAAAGAGTTACAAACTAAACTTGATATTTTGAATCTTGAGTTATCAAAAAATCAACAAGAAAAATCCAAACTGGATGAATTAAAATCTTTAAATAAGAAATATCTTGAGATTTTAAACCATAAAACTATGATTAGTCTATAATATTTTTGACTTAGAGGATCAACGTAATTTTTGATGCAGAACAGGCTAAGGAGGAAATACAAAAGTTTGCCCAACAAAGTGATATATCAAATAGAAAGGGACTCTGCTTCTTATTCTTCTGATAGTAAAGACCACACAGAGATGATGTCAGTGAAACCTTTTCCAATGTTCCAAAGGAAAATGCTTAAGAGACACAGAAACACAGAAAAGCACAAGAGTTGACTAGAAGAACCGAAATGAGCCACAGATCACAGTTGGGCTATGGAGAGAAACAGGAGGAAAACAAAACTCAGAAATTAAGGAATAAATGCATCAATCACATTTGAAAAATATGGCTGAACAAGAAAAACTGAAAATATTGTACTTTTTGAATTTGTTAAACTTGTAGGGGACTCCAAAGCATTTGCATTTCTTCATGTCATTAATGTTTGGAAGAACATTAAAGGGAAGGGAAGAAGAGGGAAAAAGGTAACTGTAAGTAAAATAATTTTTGTCAAAGAAACGCAGAAGGCGGCAAGAAAATCCAAAAACAAACTGCTATTTAATTTAGTATAACTTGATAATATTCACTTTAAAAGTAGTACAAAATCCACTTAAAAGTTGCACAAGAGCTTTTGTCTTCCACAAGATACAAAGATTTTATCAAATGCAACATTGTTACTTATGAGCCAGTTTAAAAAGAGATTGAACAAGTCACATGTTCACCTTTGTCTCTGCTTCTTAAAGGAGTAGTCTTTAACTCCATCATAAATTAAGATATAATTTTTGTTCTTAACAGTATTTTTATGAAACATTTCATGGCATAAACTGCATGTTACATAATAAATCATTTTCAGTTATTTTGTGTGTTATAAGGTTGTATCCATGCCCCATCCTTGATGAATAATGACATGGATAGCATCAGATCAACTGTATACAATATCACCTTACCAATCATTAGGGCATCCATGTAATGCAAAACTGAAAATAGACATTAAAAAAGGCTGTTTTACACATCGGGTAGGGACAACAACTTCTTATCATAATTGCAAGACTTTCCATGTTATCTTGTAACATGAATGGTCTCACAGTTATACACAAAAAAGAAAGAAAAAGGAACTATATTAAGAAATGCAGGGTGCAAATATTTATGCTACGAGGACACACTTAGAATGGACCAATCAAGTGAATCCGATAAAGAAAGTATTTCAGGATGGTTATTCAGTGGAATATCTAGGAGAAAGGAAAAGGGGAGTACTTACATTAATTTCCAGAGGAGATCCAGTAGTGTTACAAGAAGGAAGAAAATATAATAATGGTAGGTTTGTAGTAGTGAGGGGCTACTTGCAAGGGAGGAGGATTACACTGGCATGTATTTTATATTCCACCTAAAACTGCTGCAATGAATTTTAAGAAAATTCTGGGAGAAATAATTAGCTTTCAGCAGGGAATATTAGTTGTAGGTGGGGATTGAAATTTGATTTGCAAAAGTGAGGATGTATTTGGGGGGGCCTAGCAAGGAAAATATAACAAAAGAGAGTATATTTTTGGAGAAGTTTATGTGACTAATACATTTTTCTTGGGTCAGTAGCCTGTTGTTTTATTTTATTTATTTTCCTTTTTGTGGTTTTTGTAAGTTTATGAAACTATTTGGTATAGAAGATTTTAATTCAGTAGTAGGAACTCGGAGAGAATTTACATATTTTTTCCAAGGTACAACAACTAGGCTAGGTGAAACAGAAATTATATTTCACAGGAATATATGCATTTAATTGAAAGTTTTGATACACATCAAATAATTAAAAGTTATATACTTACCATAACTAAGCATCTGTGTTGTCCATTTTTATTCTTCCTCACAGATGGGTCTCTAATCTGACATCTGATCTGATTCAGCTGCTTTTCCAAAACTTTTGGATCCAAGTCTCAAGCTCCTCCCTTTTCCCATAATGTTGCCCAATTCCTCAGATCGAGTTTGCTGCCTTATAACCTAAGAAATTATAGCAAAGGACAAAGAATAGAAGAGGTTTGTGGCTCAAACCTCAAATCCATGGTTTCCCAAATTCTTTCACGTACTTCTTAAAGACATAAGGCCAGTGTATGACTGGGGGGGGGAGTCATGAGGAAGATTGAAAATGGACAGCACAGATGCCTAGTTATAGTAAGTACATAGCTTTTAAATCTGACATCCTTTTCATTCTTCCTCACTGATGGGTCAGATTTCTCAGCTATGTAACTCCTGGGTGTGCCAGAGTAATGTCCAGCCAAAGAATGCCCTGTTTCTGGAGACAATGTCCAATTTATAATGTGAGACAAAGTTATGATTCTTAAACCAAGTGGTTTCAGCACAAATTTCATCGATTGAGACTCTAAAAGAAAAAGCAGATGAGGTAGCCATAGATGTGGGTGGAATGAGCTTTGGGAGGTCAAGGCAATTCAATACCTTTTTGTGAATAAATGAAAGAAATACAATCCAGAATTTATTTAGTGAAACTGATTTTTGAAATTGCCTGATCTAAATGGTTTGTTGAGAAAAATACAAATAGTTGATCAGATTTCCTGTACTTCTTTGTTCTGTGGAAGAAGAAATGTAGTTTCCTGTCAACATCAAGGAGATGCAAAATATATTCAATGTATATTTGAAAAATTTGGGAAAAAACTGGCAAGTGCATTGATTGGTTAATGTTCAATTCCATGGCTACCTTAGGCATAAAGGAAGGATTTGTTCTTAATGACATCCTATCTTTATGGAATATTGATGTAAGAAGGTTTAGTTGGCAAGCTTGAAGCTCCAATACTCTCTTAACAGAAGTAATAGCTACTAGAAAGATTGTTTTCAAGGAGCGAGATCCCATGTCACAACTATCAGCTGGTTCAAAAGGCTTCTGTGTAATACCTTGCAGTACAAATATAAGATACCAAGGGGGAGAAGGATATTTTATTGGAGGCCTAAGAAGAAAAATGCCCTTAATAAAAGCTTTACATAATTTGAAAGTAAAAACATAATGGGATCCCTTCTCAGTTTTAAAACTGGATATGCCAGTCAGTTGAAGTCTGATGGTAAACTGGCTCCTTCTTAAAAAAAAGTACTAAGGAAAGGAAGGATACGCAAAGTGGGTGCAGAGAAAGGGTGTGGATGCTGGAGGGCTGAATGTCTGATGGATGAGTTATGAGATTCTGTTTGGGATCTAGTATCCAAGGGGATACTTGAGATGAGATCAAAGAATGGTAGCCATATTTGATGAGACCAGAATGGGGAAATGAGGATTAGTGAGCTCTTCAACCTGTCTTTCTGTAGAAATTTTGGGATCAGCAGACAAGGAGAATAAGCATAAAGGAGACCTGAGGGCCAATCATGGACTGGAGCATCCCTTGGTGGCCCCCATTTGGGGAATCAGAACAAAATACTTGTTGCATCTATAGTGTAAGGGAGAGGCAAAAAAGGATGCAAAAAGGTTGGCTCTAATGGCTAAAAATCTTGTTACTGACTGGTTGAGTAATGATTAACTCCCAGCTGAAAGCACAACTGTCTCTTGGAACATCTGTTGATTATTGTATATAATAGTATGCATTGTGAAGATCCACAAAGCACATCCAATCATCCTTGCATAAAAGTGGAAGAATGGACTGTATTGTAACTCTTTGGAACTTTGACTTCTTGACAAACTGATTCAAGTTGCTGAGTTCCAGAGGCAGTCTAAGGTTCCCTATTTTCTTTGGCACTAAAAAGAAATGAGAGTACATTCTGAATCCTTGTTTCGTTGGGACCTTCTGGATGACTCATTTTTTTTTTCTTGTAAAAGTTTTTGAACTTCTTAAATGGAGTACTCCCTCTGACTGGTGGTATGCCAGGGAGTTTCCTCCTCGAACTTGAAAGCATCCTCTGCTGAAAAGGGGTATGAACCTCTTGGAAGTATAGCAAGGGAGGATGGAGACTGAGACAGTATGGAGGTAACATCTCACAACCATTAAGCTCTGGAGATATGTTCAGATTTTAGGCAACCTCAGCATGGAAGTATCTGAGGTGGACTCACACTATCCAAATTAGACCTGCGATTTAGACCTACTATTGGGAGGATGGACAGGGTGCTTGAATAACATCTCCTGCATAGTGACATCCTTCACAACCTCCACATACAGCAGAACTCTTGCACTCCCCAGGAGGCTTAGGAAAGAGGACGCTATAGTAGGAAGTTTGGGGAATCTCATGGAGGAGTCAGAAACTATGCCTAGTAGTTGTACTGCTAGGGTGGAATTCCTCTCAGAAGACACCCACTCTGTGGAATGACCATCCTAGGATAAGACAAGTCACAGCCTCTGGAATGGAAAGAGGATAATCATTGGAGAATCCCATAGGGATGGGACTGGTCAGGAAAATCCAAGGCCCAACCAAATCTAAGGAGTGAGTACTCCCAGATTCACTTCAATCCAAGGGAGCCAATCCATAAAAGGAGGACAAGGGTGTGGATGTCAGATCTGAGGAGTACTTCAGATCCGAGGTGAGGTACACTGAAAACCGGTTTCCTGGACTAGACAATTCCGATTCAAAAAGCACTCTTCGGAGCCTGGATAGGGAAAGTAAGACTGGCTTCATGTTCTGAAAGGAAAGGGGAATAAAGGCAATAAGCAGTGAAGCGAATTAGACCTAAGGTGGTGCTTAAAACCAAGAAAGCTACTCTGGTTTAACAGCTCCGGATTCAAAGGTGTTGGATTCAAGAATTGTTTGACTGTTTTAGTGAACTGCTATCTTTTGGATCCTAGGCTTAGGATCTGAAGGATAAGAGTATTTGACATATCGGATTCAAGGTGGGGATGGGGGGACTTAGGATCCAGAGGGTATCTAGATGCTTCTTATCCAAGAAAGTTATTGTGTTTAGTGAGGAAAGCTTTACCTAGTCAGATATGAGGCTTAGGATCCGATAACATACAAATAGAAAATCATCATAGTGACTGGACCTGACAGATCCAAAGGGGAATTTGAGATCTGTAGGATGTCTTAGAGACTTTGAATCAGGGGCATTAGATCCAGAGTTGTCTTTTGTTGCTCTTCTTTTCCCTTTTGTTGCGAAATATCTCTGTTTTTTTTTTTTTTTTTTTTTTTTATTGAGGGGGTTTGATCCCCTAAAGAATAAGCATGACAATGCCTAGAAGGGCACTCTAAGTGACATTTCAAACTCCTAGGTTTAGGATCTAATGAAGAAAAAATTTATTTGGAAAGATCAGCTCCAAAGATGGAAGTCAGGATCAGATAAAGTTTAATTAATTTTACTAGCTTCTGCCTGAGCTTCACAAGCAATTCTGCAGTCAGTCGGATCCATAGGCTTAGGATCCAATGGGAATACCAGATAAAAGAAGAAAAACTTTAATAATGTCTGGCCGTATCAGCTTATCTGTTGGATCCTAGGTCTAGGATCCAAGAAGAAGACCTTAATTCAAACCCACTGGATCCCAACGGTGAAGACAGGATCAGAAGTAGCTTTTGTTTTAGTTTTGTTTATTTATTTATTTAAAACTTTGTGCTGAAGGAGGTAGCTCCAAAACAGGCTGCACAAGTAAGTGGGAAACCATATAAGGTTGAACTTGTCAGACATGAGGGAAGCTTGGGATCTGCAGAGGAGTTGGATCCAAATTCCTCATCCATTCTGCACCTCTTTCCTCCATTTATCATGTTTGTTATATTTATATTAGGGGGTATGAGCCCTTAAGGAAAAGAGGGTTAATAAATTCAGAAGGTTCTAATGAGAGCTGTTCCAGACCACAACTGAAGAGGAATACCTGAAAAGCAAATGTACAATACAGAATTTAAAGGGAACAACAGAGCCTCAGTGTGAAACATCCATGAAAGTGAAGTCTGCAAGTACAAATCAACCATCAGAAAAGTCTGTCAACATATCTTAGTGACTCAACCAGAAAAACACCACAAAAACACAAGACAGGCCCAAATGACTGCCAAAATCACCCATGCTCATACCTTTCAACCTCTTAGTGCAAGCAATCTGGATGAAGTCTAAAAAGGACAGATTTTAAATATTGCTCTATTAATTTAGAAAGTTGCTAGAGTAACAGGGTTTGTGGTATCATGCATCTTCTTAAAGGATATGGTCTGAAACTCAAATCTATGTCATTTTCCAGAAACATCAAACCCCAGACTATTCCAGTGATTTGCCTGAAAAATACAATTTTATGCAAAACAAACCAAAAAGGTGAGAAAATGGACAAATGAGAGGTATGCCCGGACTGTCTGTGAGTGTCTGGAGTCAAGCACCAACACAACATCCGATGAAGATAACAAGGAAGGACATCCAAGACAGACCACAATAACCCAGACATGAAGGAGACATCTGCACTATGGAAATCATGTCCCTGGCACTCTATAATGGATTTCCAAACAAAATCAAACAGGGTATGCAGGAGTCAATGGCACAAAACACACAAGAGACTAAGAGCTTAAAAAAATAATGATATCTAACCATAAACAGTCTGCTGAGGGAGGAAGGAGACAGAGGAGACTTAGGACTCTACCATCTTACCACTTCAGTGGCAAACGAGATCTGGGGAGTTAGGCAAATTATGGTGCATTATGGGAAGGGGAGCAGCTCAAGACTTGGATCCTAAAGTCTTAGAAAAGCGGCTGAATTGGATCCGATGTGGGATTCGAGACCCATCAGTGAGGAAGAATGAAAAGGACATCAGATCTATCAGATCATGTACTGATAATAACTAAGATAAAAATGTAGGTTAATGAGGTAAAACTGATATACTGGTGTTCACTAACCTATCTGTTAAAAAGAGAGGAATTTAAGGTATGGGTAGTAGAAATGATTCAGGAGTTACTAGAGAAGATAGAACTTTCTTCAAAGGCTATATCTAGTGAGTGGAACAAAATGAAAGTTGGGTTTAAAAATACTGTACAAATAAAAGAAAATGAGATATGGTTAAGAAGTAACAAGAATTATTTAGAGGAACTAACAAAGGTTAAAGTATTGCAGAATAAGGGAAATAATTTCACAGAACAAGAAGAGGTGCTAAAGAGAACATAAGAGACTACATGGATAATATGCATGGATTTAGAAAGATTGCTGTTAAGTAACTGCTTTTTTCATAACAACTCCAGAGCCCAAAAACTTTTAGCACAATGACTCAGGCAACAGAAGGTAGAAAAGGTTGTTGCCAAGCTTAGGGAGCCTATTGCAAGAAAAAAAAAACAGAGAACTTGTAGAGATATTAGAAATGTTTAAAAATGTTATAAAAATCTGTATAAAGCAGAGAAATGTGGAAATAAAGGAAAAACACAAATGGAAGGATTTAGGGAAAAATTAAATATGCCAAGGTTAGAGAGAGATGAGGCTCAACTATTAGCAGTTAGGATAGCTGGAGATGAGATAAAAATGGTGATGTACAGCCAATCTACAGGAAAGTGTCCAGGAATAGATGGTATTCCTGTGGAAGTTTGGAAGCTATAAGCGAAGAAAATGATAAAGATCTGGAAGGTTTTGTTTAACAGTATTTTAAAAGGAGGGAAGTACCAATATCCTGGATGAAAGCTGTGGTGGCTATAATACCTAAAAATGGTAAAGTCATATCATATCCAGCTTCATATAAACCCATTCTGATTCTAAACCATGATCGTAATGTGTTTATGTCTATAATGGTTAAAGGAGTGGCAAAAACATTGCCAAAATTGATAGGTATGGATCAATGTGGTTTTGTGGAGTGGCAGCAAACATTTGATAACATTAATGGAACAATGATGATCAAGAGGGGAGAAGAATGTAAGAAAATACAACTATTGTTGGTGGGTGTTGATGCAGAAAAAGCATTCAACAGACTAAGCTGGGATTTTATGAGTAGAAAATGGAAGCATTTACATTCTTTGACACAATAATGAGGTTAATTGGGAGGGTATATGATGGATCACAGGTAAAAACTGAAGTGAAGGGGGGTGTTCCTGTCAGATATGTTCTGTCTGAATAGATGAACCAGGTAGGTGTTCTCTCTTTTCCCTCTGTTATTTGCATTATAGTTAGAACCACTGGCAAAAAAAATAAATAAACTGCTCCGAAAGTCAAGGATATAATTGGTATGGAAATCAAGAAAAGTTGGCTTTATTTGCCAGTGTTATTATTTTGTACCTGATAAAACCAGATAAGGACATCTCGGCATTGTGGAACATATCAGACAATTTCAAGACATACAATTAATTGAGATAAAACAAAGGCTATGTATCCACATACATATTGGTTCAGCAATTGCTGGAACCTGTGTTCTGAGAGACTGCCTTCCAGACTATCTGCAAATATACAGAGCTGAGTATATATTTTTTTGGTTATAGAGTTTGTTAATTGTTGCTTAGATCTCTGTTGAAACTGTTGTCTCACTGTTCTGAGAGACTGATCTGCAAATATACAGAGCTGAGTATATTTTTTTGGTTTTAAAGTTTGTGCTGTTAGTTGTTGCTTAGATCTCTGTTGAAACTGTTTTGTCTCACCCACCCTCCCTGCTTTTTGGTTTGTAGTTTAAATTTGGTGGCTTTTGCAGTTGCCCACCCCACTGTAGATTTGATCTGGGACACTCCCCCAGTCCCACTTCTTTATCACATTCTGCCTAATAAACTCTTTCTGCACTTGCTTTTAGTCCTTTTTAATTTAATTGTATTTTTTAAACTGTGTTTGGTCTAATATTGCTACATACTCAAGTGTGCTAGCTTGCACTGCATGTGAATTGTTTTTACTACTGTTTTTGCTACTTTTCTGTAAAAAAAAAAAAAAAAAAAAAAAAAAAAAAAAAAAAACTGTAAGCCTGTTTCCTACCTTTCCTGTAACTAGTGTTCCAGATACAGATTTGCTGTATCCAGGACTGTATGTAAGCTTCTGAGCCCCCCAAGCCTTTCTGTGTTGGAAGGAAGCCGTCTAGCTTATCAGTGGGAGTGGTAAGCACTAGGTAACCTGTCTACCACATAAGGAGTGGTTCTGGCTCAGAAATTTTAGTTATTGGCCGTTTGGGCAATCACTTCCATCTCTCTCAACTTTCTGATTTGAAAGCCTGCATTTGCACTTGTTTCTGTCCTGTAACTCATCTAATGCAGATACAGATTCTTAGTTTTAGCACTTAAATTTGCTTATTCATGCTCAGCACTTGTTCAGAACTTGTAAGCACTAAATAAGCTACTAATTACTATAGCACTCAATCTTCCTCATTACCTAGAGGAAAACTGTTTTTGTACTTACTTTTCTCACTTGCTTAGAGAAAAACAGCTCTTATGCTCACTTTCCTCACTTATCTAGAGGAAAATATTTTTTTATTCAGGGATGTCCAAGGGTCAGCACCAGGGTTGCCAGATTTCCGACTGGCCAGGTAGGGACAAAGTGAAGACTAAAAAAAAACACTGTAAGTGTAGACTAAAAAAAAAAAAAAAAAAAAAAAGTCTTCCCTTCCACGTCTTTAATGCGGAACATTAGAGTTCCACATTAAACAGAAGTAGCTCTGTGTTTATTTTTTATTTGATTGGCTCGGGCCAATCAAAAATAAATAAACACAGAGCTACTTCTGTTTAATGCGAAACATCGCAGTTCCGCATTAAACAGAAGTAGCTCTGTTTTGCGATGCTTTGACTGGCCCGTATACCAGTATATGGGCCAATCAATAATCGCTAAACATGGAGCTACTTCTGTTTAATGTGGAACATCGCAGTTCTGCATTAAACAGAAGTAGCTCTGTTTTGCTATGTTTTGATTGGCCCGTATACGGGTATACGGGCCAATCAAAAATCTCTAAACACGGAGCTACTTCTGTTTAATGTGGAACATTGTAGTTCCACATTAAACAGAAGTAGCTCTGTTTTGCGATGTTTTGATTGGCCCGTATACCGGCACATGAGCCAATCAAAAATCGCTAAACACGGAGCTTCTTGTGTTTAATGCGGAATTTCCGCATTAAACACAAGAAGTTCCGTGTTTAGCGATTTTTGATTGGCCCATATGCCGGTATACAGGCCAATCAAAAAAAAAAAAAACAAAGCGGATGTTGCCCGGTTTTTAAACCGGCAGTGCGGGACTCGGGATCAGGCTGCTGATCTTGGGACAGTCCCGCCCAAATAGGGACGTCTGGCAACCCTGGTCAGTTCCCAGTGTTCTCTCCTGTCTATATGATGAATCTGGGCATCTTAAGGAAATGTAGAAATTGCCTCATGTACACAGACAAGCCTCTCCTCCTACCACCCAACACTACAACCTGTGGGAGATACACTTATCTAACCAAACTGGAAGTAAAACTCTCTCCAACCAAGACTGAACTTGACAGTCATGAGGAGAAGGTAAACATTTGCACCACGCCACACTCATCACATAGTCTCACTAAATCTACACCACCAAAATCCACACATAGTAACACAAAAACATTCATGGAGGCTCTCAATAATAATCTGTCTAAGCAACAGAGATCTCCAAAGCAGAAACGCAAGCAACCTCCATCCCCCAACACAACCCAAATGACACATAGCCCACAGACTCAGTGTGCCACTCAACCACAGCCAATAAGCCAAAACAACATACCCAACACACTAGTCATAGGTGACTCTAAAGTCAGGCACACTGATGTCCCACTCACCAGGCTAAACAAGGAGAAGGTTGCTGTCAGGTGCCAGGATCTGCCACATAACCTACGCACTCAGGTCACTCCATAACAAGTACAAATATGACTCTGTCATTGTCCATGTTGATGTGAATGACCTGAGACGTACCTCCCTGGACTACATGAAAAGAGACATGGAAGAGCTCTCCGATCTTGTAGACCAGGCAGGTATGACCCTAGTCCTGAGTAGCATTCTGCCATTGCCCAGAATGATACCACAGTACAAGGACAAAATGATTGACTTGAACAATTGGCTAAGCTTCTGGTGTCATTCTAAGGGGATCCAGTATCTGTTTGCTTGGGATGACATGGTCGACAGACCACGATGCTTTGCCACAGATGGCCTGCACCTGTCGCCCCTGGGATTCTGGATACTGGCTAAGTCTCTTGCTGCCCCTATAGTGCCTTTTTTAGGCAAGGTTCAAATAACAAATTCACCACCATAACAGGAACAGGCAAGCAAAAACTGAGGGTAATGCTACTCAATGCTAGAAGTCTAAATCTCAAAATACACTCACTCGAGGCACTCCTTAAAATAGAGAACATTGATATTTGTGCAGTGACTGAGATCTGGTTCAAGGCTCAGAGATCACCTGTGCACTACCAGGCTATAACCCATACCACACTTTTTGGCCATGTAACCTGGACCAAAACACCAAATGCGGAGGTGTGTCCATATTCATTAAGGATATCCACACCTTCAGGCTAGTTGCTCAGCACAATGCATCCAAGGTTATCCAAGTGCAACTAACTCTGGGCAAAACTGCAATCCAAATTGTAACTTTCTACAGATCCCCCACCATGCCCCAGGATTCCCATTCCTCTTTTCTTGATGTACTGGAAAATATTAGGGTTTAACCAAACACCCTAATAATGGGTGACTTCAACTACCCCACCATTAACTGGGAAAACTACTCGTGTACCACCTCCTTAGCTCAACACTTTCTGGAATTCATAAACTCCAATGCCCTGGATCAACTTATCCACACCCCCACCAAGGGCAACAATATCCTACACCAAGTCATTACCAACATAAGTGACCGGTGTTTCACACATGAAGTCAACTCCTCGTTGGTCCGATCCGACCATAAGCTAATCACCCTTGATATCCACTTCCCGCCCTGACTCCCATTAAGGAAACCACAGTAAAAAATTTCTCCAAAGCCAACTTCATGCTTCTTAAGACAGAAGTGGTGAACTTCATGACACTCATGCAGATGGACAATACAGTTACAACTGCTGAATCCTACACAAATGCACTCTATAAGCACTTACACAAGTGCATGGATTGTGCTATCCCAAACAGAACCAAGATGCTATCCTCCAAAAAAAAGGAAGCCAATCTGGTGGTCCCCTGCCATAAACAAACTGTACAACAGAAGGAAGAAAATGTTGCAAAACAGAGTAAAATCCCATGAGTGGAGGAGCTCCCTGGTCAACCTCAGTAAGAAGCTGAGATCCCTTATAAGATCATCCAAAGCTAGCTATGAAAACAAAATCATCACTAATTCCAAGGACAACTACAAAGCATTCTATAGCTATGTCAAGAATTTCGATGGCAACACCCAGATCTGCTCTGAGTTACAGCACAAAGGTGCGAAAATTACAGAACCAACTGATATTGCCAACATCCTGGCAGATAGGTTCAGTCCTAACTTTACCCCCCTCTCACCCCCTAAAGGGCCCATATCTATACAGGAACAATGCAGAGTCCCTGTAATCACAACTACGCAGGTAAAAGCTGCACTCTCTAAAGCCAAAAACACAGCATCATCCCAGGCTGCATTTTACACAAACTTCAGAATGAACTGGCTCCCCACTTAAGCACCATGTTCAATAACAGCCTCGCATCAGGCTTTGTCCCCACTGAATGGCACACAGCAACAGTTATCCCACTCCATAGAGGGGGAGCCACCACTGATCCCAGGAACTATCGACCTATTAGCCTGATGAGCCTGGTCTGCAAGGCCATGGAACGTATCATCATGGAACTCATAAACAAAGACACTGGTAACTCCAAACTCTGGATCCCACACAGTTCGGGTTTGTGAAAGGCAGATCATGCCTCCTGAACCTGATCGACTTCTTTGAGGCAGTCACCAAAGCCATAGATGAGGGTAAGGTAGTACACACAGCCTATCTTGACCTCACCAAGGCTTTCGACAACATCCCCCATTATGGAATTATAGCTAAACTCACTAAACTAGGTATACATCCCTATGTCACAAGATGGGTTGACAACGGGCTCACTGACAGAACCCACAGTGTAAAAGTTGCAGACTCCAAATATGACCTCAAAGCAGTGACAAGTGGAGTACCACAGGGTTCCATCCTGAGACCTCTCCTGTTTGGTATCTACTTCTCTGAAGTACAGGCTAACACAGAAGGCCTCTGGCTAATGAAGTTTGCAGATGACTGCAAACTAGGAGTCATAGTCAAGTCCCCAAATGATGTGGACATCCTACAGAAGGGCCTCGCTGAGACAAATGCCTGGTGTCAGAGCCATGGCCTCAAGCTCAATGCCAAAAAGTGCAGTGTCATCCCCTTTGGTAAAAGCTCTGTACCCATGAACTATCACATAGGCAGCAATCTACTTAACACCGAATATGTGATAAGAAACCTTGGGACCCAGGTGGGCAGTAGTCTCTCCTTTGATAGTCACATCACCACAGTAGTCAGGAAGTCCTTCCACATGGCACACCTCATCATAAAAGGGTTCTCATCCAGGAAAAAAGAGGTCATTGTTCCCCTCTATTCGACACTCATTAGACCCATTATAGAGTACAATGCCCCTTTTGCAGCAGCTGGAAAGGCCACAGAAGTACCTCACAAAGAGGATTACTGGCCTCAAACAAATGCCCTACACTGACTGCCTCAAAAAACTCCAGCTTAACTCCGTAGCATATCGCCTACTCTAAGGTGATCTCTGCCTAACATATAAAGCTATGTCAAACCCAGAGCTGTTGGACATGCTACACCTAAAGAAATCCCAATCCCTCCAAGCTACATGTTCTAGGGACCTAAACCTTGTCACCACAATAAACAGGACATGCTAGAGGGATAGATTCTTGTCCCAGGGACTTCCCATACTCTGGAACAGGCTACCCATCTATGTCAAGCAAAGTTCTTCATTAGCACTCTTAAGAAAAATCTTGATGAGTGGATGGGAAATAGGAAATACACCCCGGGGATCACTTCTGTGTCTCTGCTCAACAGTGGCACAGGAAAATAACTTTCTTGGGTGGCGTAAGCCAGAGAACCTTGTTGGCTAGGCTTACGTAGGCCCTTGGGCCGATAGCCTAGTACCTACCTATGAACCTATGAACCAATATCCATATTTATGGGGACATGATAAAATGAAGTACATAGGAGTCTGGGTTGAAGAGAATTCTGTTATAGGTTCATAGGTTAGTATTAAGCTAACTGCCCTTGCGAGCCATTTTAAGCCTAGCCACTTATCCCTTGTGAGGCTCAAACTCTGCACCTTGTGTTTGTAAGGCAAACACTTTAACCATTAGGCCACCCTCCCAACTTATGGCAGCTATAGATATGTGGGAAGAGACTAAACAAAAGATAATATGAAAAGTGAGGAACTAGAAGTTCTTGTTTATGGATATGAATAGCAAGATGCAAGTAGTGAACATGCTTTTAGCCTCTTAAGTTGTATACACAGGTCAATTATATTTTTATCAGCCACAGGAGAAGTTGTGGAGAGCAATTAATAAAGAGTTGAAAGATTTTATCTGGGAGGGGAAGAAGGCAAAAGTCAAGTCGTATAAATTGATCCTTCCTATAGAATAAGATGGATTTGGATTACCTGATTTGATGGAATATTTTAGAGCTACATAGTTAAGGCTCCTATACATAGCACAAGCAGAAATCTAAAATTCAGATTGGAAAGGGAAGATAATGAAACAGGGGGGAAGCTCAAGAAATAAAGAGCGAGTGTGATTTTGGATGCAGATCTTTACGGAGAATAACAATAACCATACAGAATATTATATTCATAAAGTAGCAGAAAGTATTCTAAGAACTAAATCTGCATGGGAATGGAGAAAGGAGATTCTGTCACTAGGGATTACTGCAATTATGTGTACAGAGAATAGGCTGAAATTTACTAC
This sequence comes from Protopterus annectens, assembly GCF_019279795.1. Lineage (NCBI taxonomy): Eukaryota > Metazoa > Chordata > Ceratodontiformes > Protopteridae > Protopterus > Protopterus annectens. Next base: position 80,440,411 of record NC_056748.1, on the reverse strand, counting down.
AGAAAACTGTCATTTTTCAAGGTACCAAGGTATCAGGAGAAAATAATTAGATAGGGAAAGGTAAAAGAACAGGAAGAGGCCAAGAATAGATTTGGACTACAATCTGGATACTGCCTTCCCTATCAAGGATTGATGTAAGACTACAGGCAAACAGAAAGGGAGAGGGGAATCCAAAGTGAAAGACCGCCACTGGTAGAGTTTTTAGTTGATTCTAGAACAGAGGCTGCTGTTTAAAAGGGATAATTAGTGGGGCATATAAAATATTGCATGATTACTATAGGAATCTATCAGAAGAAGTTAGAAAAAATTGGGGAGAGAGATTAGAATAGCAATTCACAAAGAAACAATGGGAGGATATATGTCTGGCTCCCAAGTATGCAAAAAGGTCTAGCAGATTTAGGATTTTTGCTCGGAAGTGTTTGCATACGTATTTTATACCCCAAGCAGACTCCAATGAAATTTTCCTCAGGTAGATTGTAAATGTGGGAGTTGTGATGGGGGAACATGTAATTTGGAATATATATATTTTTTTGGAGTGTAGTAAGTTACTACTCTTTAAAAAAATTCCCTATAGACTACTCTGTCAGAAATACTGGGTGAGCAAATTAATGTAACGAAGGAATGATTTTTTGAGCTGGGATACTGGATTTAAATTGCCTAGATATAGTAAGATCTTGGTAAGTTTAATTCTTGTGGCTGCCAAAAAAAGCAATTACTAAAAAAATGGAAATCAAAGTCTAAACCAGCTGTATCTGAAGTAGTGAATATTGTAACAGAGATAAAAGAACTGGAAGTGGGATCTTTAGAAAAGGGTAGGAGCAAATTACATAGAAAAAATGGGAATTGTGGAAACAATACATGCAGGACAGTGGTTTGGAGAAGGAATGAGTTTAAGGGAAGGCAGGAATAATATGAGCTATGCAATTTTCGATTGATAGTGATTTAAAGAAAATTATATGAGATGTATAATGTTTGTAACTGTGAATATATCAATAAGGTTTGTTTTCATTTATATAAATGTATAATTGCTTAGGTCATTAATGATAATTCAACAAAAATGATTTAAAAAAAGAGTAGTTCTCCCTTGCCTGTAGAATAGAGTCTAATAGACACCAAAGACGTGCCTTGCTCTAAGTCTTTAGTGTAATCCCAAGGAACAGCAAAAGAGGGACAGAGACAAACTGATTAGTGGTCCGAGGTACCCTATATGGTCACAGCAGAGTCATTCATTGGTAGCCAAGGCAAAGAAAAAGCTGGAGTCAAGACTGAATCCTGCTATATAATCTCTCTGATTTTGCAGATCAGGGTGGCAACAACTGAGGAGCTGAGATCTTTGTCTATGTCGCTACTGAAAAAAAAAGTGTCTGACAAGTGAGTTTTGGAGACATGGTAAGTCAGTCTTACCTACTGTTTAAAAAAAAATTAGATTTTTGGGGTAAAATGTTTCAGTGAGAACTATGAAAAACACCAGCACTAGCCTTTAGCAACAATTTTGACAGAAAAACAATCTTTTCCTCATAAAAGTTGATCAAATGGAAGGAAGTCTCCAATGGGGAATTTAATTGTTCATCCTTGTAGAAGCACTAGCTAACCATTAATCAACTGAACCCCTCAGGGAAGAGGGGACTTAGATGGCAATAAAGTTCTGAAGGTTTGGCACCTTAACTACTAGCTTTCCTGAAGCTATACTGTGGTTAAGGCACGTGGAAGGGGCCATAAAGCTTTGGAAGCTGGTAGGTCATCCAGTCCTTGGCAGGATATGTTTCATATGGCTTGGCCTACTGTAGCAGTGATCTAATGATGAACATCTAGGCAGTCTTATGGTACTACTGTTTTGAGGATCAGAATTATTTGAGAAAGCCTTACTGACAAAGGTAACAATGTCATGTATAAAGCAATTCATGAACGTTACCCATTCCTTAAGGTGAAGTAGTCAAAAAAAATATAAATATACTCTCTAAATGGATGGTCTACTTAAATGTTTTTAACAAGACTTTAAAGTCTATGGTTTAGAATGATAAAGAAAAAAATAGAAGGAATTTGTGAGAAACTGTTTCCTTACCTTATTTTTGCTCTAAGAAAAGTTCTCATGCCTCAAATACTTTCAATCCATGTGAACCTGTCATACAGCAGACACACTTGAAGCTTGCTAGATATAGGATAAAAAATCTGAACAGTGTATGGATATGGCAAAACAAACATGTGAAGAGTGTATGGCAGATATCCTCACGACTTGCTAGATGTGGCAAAAGAAATATGTGAAAAAGAAACACACCTTTCAAAAGCTTGATAGTCATTTCATATGACTGCAGTATAGGGCAAGAACCATATTGCCCACAGTCAAAGAACATATGGAGAAAGTACAGGAAGCTCTGCAGACAACCTACACTAGAAATGCTAACCAGTGAGAGTTTAAAACAGGGAACAAAGTTCTTGTGTTAGTACCCACTGCAGAAAATAAAATTCTGGTCAAATGGCAAGACCATTTAAAATGATAGAGAAAGTAGGTGAGGTGAACTACAAGTAATACAAAATGATGAAAGAAAACTACAATAGCTGCAATACACAAATGCCTTGAAGCATTCAATGTCTTAAAGAACTAGGAAGAAATTGAAGTTTCAGTTGTGTCACTTTGCTAAAGTGATTAAACACCCACAGTAAATTCTGAAGTTAAGACGGGTGAGACACTGGCAGCCCAATGACATGAAGATAAAAAAATGTATACTGAGAAATAGGGACCAGTTTTTAGAAAAACCTGGAAGAACTAAATTGATCCAGTTCAATAATGAGGCCATCAGGTAAATTTGAATCCATATCTGGTACCACAGAATCAAAACCAAGCTGCTAAGGAGGATATACAGAATGTGCATAAGCTTGGTGTCATTGAAGAATCACAAAGTGGGTAGAATAATCCCATTATGCTACAACCAAATTGTTATGGGACTATACGATTTTGCAGTGACATCAGAAAACTGAATATTATTTTCTAATTAAATTCCTAACCCATGCCTAGGATAGATGAATTGGTTGGAAAAGTAGGCAAAGTCAAGTTTCTGCCCAAGGACTAGTGACAAACTGCCTTCATGGTGGCCCAGCAATATTTCAGAGGCTTATGGACCAGATTGCAAGACCTCACACTTGCTGTGCTGCTGTTTACCTTCAAGTTCCAAGCCTTTCTTAACTCTTTACATCGAATAGGGTTAACAGTTGACCACTTAATATAAATTTGCATGGCCAAATCCCAGTATACATGTTACATGATAGGAAGAGGAATACTAAAATTGCAGGCAGGGAAGGTAGAAGTTGTATGAATCTGGCTCTTGCTCACTACCAAAAAAAAAAAAAACAGGGCAAGGCTTTATTAAGGTTGTCCAATTATTACATGGTCATCCCTAGCTTCGGTATGACTGCATGCTCTCAGCAAAGGGCCAGGCCTCATTAAAGATCAAATGGAATGAGAGAACTACCCACACATTCTGAAACTTAAATGAAATGCTATTAGTTCCAGATGTTTGTGACAGTTTACAGTACTCATAGATATATCTGAAGTAGTTAACAGACCAGTACAGCACAAAACAGAGTGTGATAAATGCTGACTTTGTTATACAAGCAGAATCAGAAATAATTTATTGATCATGCAGAAAATTGCTTATGTTACTACTGCACAGATAAACATAGACAAAAATGTAGACCAAACACATATGTTACATAATTAAATATAACAGATACTATACTTACTTATGTTACCCCACATATATAACAGCAACGTCTGACACAGGTACAATGTTGATCATAGCCAACGTATTAGATCAGTTTGATATCACATATAGTAGCGACATGAAAAGGGGGCCTTTTGTGTTAATTACCACTCATACTAGGATATGGGGTATTGCACATTATGATACTTTGACTAAAATATAGCATATTGCACAAAGGATAATTGCATTGATGATTAATTAATATTGCACTGAAAAACGAGAGATAAATGAGAGATAAAAAGGATGGGGAAAAGCAAAAAAAAACACATGGGTAAGAGTTTAACGTTGTGCTGTGTGGTATGCTTTAGTAGTGGGGGTGGTGCTCAGATGGTAGGGGCGTTATAGAGTCTGATAGCTGTGGGCAGGAAGGATTTCCTTTGACGTTCAGTGGAGCACTTTATGCTCATCAGTCTCCTGCTAAAGGAACTTCTCTGTTCAGCCACCACTCTGTTGAGTGGGTGGTCAATATTTTCCATGCTGGACTTTAGTTGCACTAACACTCTTCTCTCAGCCATAGTTTTGAGGCTGTCCATTTGTTCTCCAACTTCTGAGTTAGCCTTCGGTACCAATTTATTGAGTCTGTTTGCCTCAGCCTTCTTTATACTACTACTCCCACATGTCACTGTGAAGAAGATAGCACTGGCCACTACAGTCTCATAGAACAATCACAGCATGGTGCTGCTGACTTCAAAGGATCAGTCTTCATAGTAAGTGCAGCCTACTATGACCCTTTTTATATGCCACCTGCAAGTTTTTGGACCAGCCCAGCTTACTGTCCAGGTGCACCCCCAAACACTTGTAGTCCTGAACAATCTCCACTTCGACTCCCTCCCCAATTGACAGAGGGGTAATTGGTGGATGAGATTGTGATCTCCCTGGATCTACTACCAGCTCCTTCATTTTACTGATGTTCAGCTGCAACTGATTAATCTCACACCAGCTCACAAAGCTGTCTAACACCATCCTGTATTCCTCCTCGTCTCCATGCCTGAGACTGCTTACTATGACCAAGTCATCTGAGAATGTTTTGCAGGTGACAGCAATCAGTATTATTGCTGAAGTCTGTGGCATACAAAGTGAAAAGGAAAGGTGATAAAACTGTCCCCTGTGGTGCTCCAGTGCTACCTAGCACTGTGGCAGACATGCAGCCCTGCAGTCACACATATTGGGGCCTATCAGTCAGATAATCCAGGATCCATGAAACTAAGAGCATCCACATTCATCACTGATAGCTTACTTCCCAACCTGTCTGGTTGGATGGTGTTAAAGGCACTTGAGATGTTGAAGAACATGATTCTGTGGGATCCTCCTGGTTTGTCCCTGTGACTGTACTGTATGCTGTAAGCATAAGGTGGATAATGGCATATTTGATCACTATCTTCTCCTGGTATGTGAACTGAAGAGGATCTAGTTCTGACCTGGCCTTGGGGAGAAAGTACTTCCCGGACCAGCCTCTAAAGGACATTCATGCAGTCTGACTTGATTGCCACAGGCCTATATTGTGAAGTATCCCCTGAGTGTGCCCTATTTGGCACTGGAATTAAGCAAGATGTTTTCCACAAACACAGGTACAACTCTATGGGTACTAAGGCTCAAGATGAAAATCATGAATAGCACCCCTCCATGCTGCAAGGCACAGGTCTAGAGCAGCTGTGGGCTAATGCCATCAGGCCTCACAACTTTTGTAGAGCAAAGTCTTCTTAGTTCTCTGATCACAGAGTCCTCTGATAGGATGACAGTCAAACTGCTAGCCTCTGCTTTGTTAGCCAAGATGGGAGTGTGATGAGTTTTTGTTTGTGCCATGTGGTCTGGATGTGATTGTGTACCTTCCTTCCACTGTGTTGAACAGCTGGGGGGCAGACAAGGTATGCACTTTGCTATCCAGGAGGGCATCTTCCCTTTGCAAGTGGGAACAACTGAGCTATACTGCACAGGGGTATTCAGCAACTGAAAGGGAATGTTTAGCCACTATGTGGGCTTTCTCCATTCTTAAGTGTTATCTATTGGTCAAACAGTTCTTGCTAGTTATAGAATATGTAACCTTTCAATAGCTCTATAGGCAGAGAGACAGTAATTCCAAACAAGCCAGGTGGGTCTTATCTCTTCAACCATTTCAATTTAAATTGAATTGTCACACTTTTTAAAGTGTTCTGGTTTTCCTTTGTATGTGCTGCAATAGCAGTATTATTTATCAATGTGGTAATTATGTGTTTTCTTTGGTGGAATTATTTCCTAACCAAAATTGTCATCACAGAGATTCCACTGGCATGCTGAAACTTGTTTATCTGTGACCCCTCCTTCACCTAGAAGACGTCATGTTAATTATAGCCTGAAATACTGATGTGTGTCAGGCTTTTTTCTCAGAGAATTGTTCTTATTTTTTATTGGACTTCACCTGTGACAGGATTAAAAAAAATGCTTTGTAATCTAATCACTCTTGTACTGGTGTTTTACTACTTTACACATTATTACTTTTCAAGCAGCTAACATTACGTTTGTGCTGAGGTGAAATAGGTTGAATCTCTGTATTGTACTACTGGTAGCCTCATGCTTATTGCAGTTAAGATTTAAAACTGGCTTTGGTGTGTGTGTGTGTGTGTGTGTGTGTGTGTGTGTGTGTGTGTGTGTGTGTGTGTGTGTGTGTGTGTGTGTGTGTGTGTGTGTGTGTGTGTGTGTGTGTGTGTGTGTGTGTGTGTGTGTGTGTGTGTGTGTGTGTGTGTGTGTGTGTGTGTGTGTGTGTGTGTGTGTGTGTGTGTGTGTGTGTGTTTTCCTGAGGAAATAGACCTTTAAGCATTGTATTCAGGCATGTAAGCCAATATATGACGTTAGTTGTG